>NC_070593.1:26538184-26740684 GCF_027409825.1 Scomber japonicus | reverse complement strand
TCCAGTCAGCATGTCTATGCGGGCCCATTATGGGTTAAATGCAGACTATGAGGGTATCAGGTGGGCATTGGCTTGAACAGGGTTAGGGTTATAATGTGGGTCCCACATGGGTTTGATGTCATGGGGCCCCTGTGTCAAGCCCATGTAGTCTGACTATGTGGACCCCAATCAGATTACATATGAGCTATATGGGCATGTGCTGAGGCTGGGTAAACTATGTGGGACCTGTAGGAGTTCAGTTACTGTATGTGGGTCCCGCATGTCCAGCCAATATAGGATGACTCAATGGGCAACTTCAGGGTCCATTTGGATAGCCCATTTTTATTTGATTTACTTGATTAATACGATAATCAAATGAATATTATGTTTGAGTGTGAGGCATGTGTGAAAACCATTTAACACTCTGGCAAACTGTGCTACATGTACATTTTAATTTATGTTGACTCTTGATAAATTAATTCAAATAGGTGACCAATTAACATGTCAAACATTCAGGGCAGTAAAATATATCCAGATATAAAATAATACAAAATCAACAAACATCATTTTATTGATTTATTTATGATGAGATGCTCTGTGATGTCAGAACAAGTTCAGATAAGACAAGATAATCCTTTATTAGGCCCATATTACAACATTACAGCAGCAAAATGAGCAAAAATAGAAAGAGCATCATTAAAAAAAATAAAAACGTTATAAGGAAGTAAAACAACCAATATGAACTTACTTATGGTAGGTTCACATGTAGTACGCTTGTAGCAGGTTACAAAACAGATCACAAGTCATAAAGTCATAATAAACTCAAATGTTCTCTATTGTTGAAGTGCTGACAGTGTGTGATATAGATATTAAATATAAATGTCTGTGATGTTCAGTTGGACTGAATAGTTTCTTTTTTCTCAGTTCTACAAGGTAGCGACAGATGAGAAAACGAGAACTGAACTGAACCCAACACAAAACCGAAACTTTTGATAAGAGAACTGAATATAGCACAGTAAAGCCAATTAACTCATTATAATACATAGCCTATGTAAGATAATGTACAATAAGGTGGTCACTGTAAGAGAATAGACATTCATCGGTTACTGTTTGGTAACCATAAAAATATTTCTCACTCACATCTGTGACTAACTGATATAGAAGTGTTACCACAGAAAGGCCTGTAGCATGCAGCCATAGCCACACTGAAGCAAACAACCACAGTAATGTGTGCAGCTACTGTAATAATAAGAATAAACCCTACTTAAATAGCAGCTTTCAAAACACACTTACAAAGTGGTTTGCAATACAAAGAAAATACATTTAAAACAACATTAAACATTAAAATGAAGTAAAAAAAATGAAGTTTAAATCCTTAAAATCAATCCTATAACAAACATAGATTAAATGTAGAGAAGCTAAACCAACTGAGTTTTGTACAGTCTGAGAAAAGTCAAGAGTTGGCTGTTGCAGTAATCATGGTGCAAGGACAAGAATCTTAGAAATAAAAAGCTGTTTAGAATTCAGACAATAATTATCTAGAAGGGTAGGATCCAGCCCAGTTCTTTTAGGACTGGTTGCACACTGGCAGTATGAATGTAATCTGGGACACAACTAGTAGACAGTGAGCTGTTCAAAATAGAAATGGGGCCCAATACATTCCTTAGTTGGAATTATGTCAACAAGGCTGGAGGATACTCTGATATGAGACATGATTTCTAGAATATCAGGCAGTGTAATAGAGGGGAAATAGCTCAAAGCATCATGGTGCAGGTGGTCAACATCTAAATGGTAGGACTGGGGGCAATACTAAATGTTACTGACTCCAACTTTCCAGCAAAGTGTGATAAAGAAAACTTTATAGTGTCAGCATCAGAGTCAGCAGAGGCATAAGGAGAGGATGGGTTTACTAACTAATTGTTGACAGTCTTCAATAGAAATCCAAGGTTGTGTTGATGAAATAAGTTTAGAAAAATAGCATGTTTTTGCATCTTTCAACATCCTATTATAAAAGAGTCATTTCACTTTTTCATAGCCACAAAGTGGACTTGGAGACCAGATTTCTTCTCTTTTGTTTTGCTTCTCTGTGTAGAGTACTGTCATTTACCCAGGGCTGTATTCTACTCCTTGAGTTAGGTTTCAAAGGAGTTATGAGGTATAAGGTCAAGTTGAAGAGCGCAGAGAAGTAACCAAATCATGGGTGTAGTAGGAACCAGGAAACACATCACCATGGGTATTAAACAGTGTAAGAATTCAGAGGCAATATGCTTATTAAAAATGAGTGTACTTAGAACAGGAAAGGCGGTACTAGCCTGTAATTCAGTAAATAGTATTGGTGATCATACACACACATGTCTATAATTTCCTCAGATGATATCCTCAGACCCAGACTAAAGACAAGTTCTAGAGTATGGCCATGGTTGGGTTTGGTTAGAAACATGTTGTGGAACGTTTTATAATTGAATGATGTTTAAAACAATCAGTAACAAGGACATTAGAAGAGTCAAACAATTCTATCTGAAACAAAATTCTAGCTTCATGAAAGAGCCAGGTGGTTTTGGGGAGCAGTGATTTACCAGAGTTAGTAATGACCAGGTGTGGGCTACCAAGTTTAAACATGAGCGCTTCAAAGGAAGAAAAATCATTGCAAGCTATTAGGTTATATTTTAAAAACGTCCTATTGACAGTAACACGGTCAGTCACCACCACAACCACAGTCTCTATGTTGGCCAAAGAAGTCAGAATCTGGAGAGCACAATTCAGAAAGCTGACTGTGACCACTAGACCGTTACCAGGAGTTAAAACTGGAGCTGTGGTTTTAGTCCAGCTCTTTATATATTATATAAAATAAAACCCTAATCTGTTTGAATGAAATGTATCACATCTGAAAAGAGTAAGTTTGTTCCATAAGATTATAAAATTGTCCATATATGGAACTCCAAGCACATAGCACCTGGTGTGAAGTTGATGAGCACGGCTGAATTGTACTTAGCCAAAGCAGGACAACAATAACAACAAGGCTGACCATGAGGCTAACCTCCTTGGAATATTGCTTGGCAGGAGGTTTTCCCATTCTGCAAACATTATGTGAATGCAGCATTATGTTAGCTTCGTAGCAGTAGCCACATATGTGCTTAGTGGACTTGATTGTTGCTACTGGGGAAAACTACACCAGATGTTCTCCTGATGTACCAGCTATTAAACTCTCTCTGAATAAATCAAAAATAACACTGCAAAACAAAATTCTTTATTGTTATGACCAACCAATTACATTCCAGTACTGAAGAGAGCTATGTTACAATAACCTGAGCTGAAACATCTCGGGCATCAGGAAGGACTTTGACTCCATCACAGTGAGACTGTGTACAAGGCTGTTGGTCAACACAGTGATGTGATGATGCTAGCATGCTAGCAGCGTATTCCCCAGGGCAGTCCGCTGTCTGGAAGCCTCCATCAGCTCTAACAAATGAGCCTCTCTGCTGGGCAGGTGGCTGCATCTCCTCCACCTCCTCCCCCGTCCCCTTGGTGAGAAATGATCCTGGAAAGGGCTAACCCCCCCCCTCCTCCCACTGCCCCCGCACCCCTGTCCCCCTTCCTTCTCTCCCCCCCTCCTCCTTCTCTCTTCTTCCACTTCGGCTGCCCCTGACTTTGCTCGCCTCCACCCAACCACCAACACCCCCCCACCCCCCTCCATCCTCCATCTCCCCACATCCATTTGCAAATGATCTGGCTTGTCTGCATATTGTCAGTTGCAGCCGGCCCGGCCATTCATCACCTGTCGGCGACTCCCAGCGCCCTCCACACTTAATTGTTCCCTCTCTGACCTGGAGAATAGAGAATGATGCTCCCTCTCACCGAGGAGAGAGATGCAGAAAGAAAGAAAGAACGAAAGAGAGAGAGAGAGAGAGAGAGAGAGAGAGAGAGAGAGAGAGAGAGAGAGAGAGAGAAGAAAGACAGTAGTGGCTATTAGATTTAAATCAGATGGAGGTATGGCAACAATGCTGGTCACTCTTTGTTCTCTCTCCATCTTTTCTGTGTTTCTAGGTCAGATCTGAAAGAGAAGAAGAAAGAAAAGGACAAGGACAAGAGGGAAAAAAAACAGAAATCCTTGTTCATAACTGCCAGTCCATTATAGTATATTTAATATAAAGGCCTCCTGTGTGTGTGTACGTGTGTGTGTGTGTGTGGGGGGGGGGGGGGGTGTAGAGGGACACTTAAGGAAACCACATAAACATACACACAAGTATACATGCATGAAGACACACACACACACAGGATTTATGGGTCCTAATCAGCATGCCATTTGCATCTATGTTCAGCTGGGTTGAGCACACGTGTCCCCCCATCTTCTTTCTCTTTCTTCACCCTGCCTGAACATGTCTTTCTCTTTCAGTCTCTCTATCTCTCCCTCCATTACTCTCATTTTTCAATCCCTGTTGTATCTCTTCTCTCAGTCATTTCATCTCACATTCTGCCTTTTGAACGTGATCAAAATCAATTAGTTGAGGTGATTTGTTTTTCACATATATATTAACCCATAGAAACATATGGAGCTTAAAGAAAATACATACATATATATGGCACACTTAACAGAACCCATAATACAGCTGAAAAATATAATTTAAAAAAACAAAAACAACACGAGTCCTTCTTTTCTACCCTATTTCTATTTCTGTTACTTCTCCATTTTTCTGTCCATAGTCCATTATCTGCAATGAATCTCCCCACCTGTGACCTCTGACCCCATCCAGCTACGCCGCTGCCATGCTCGCCATGCATTAGCAAGGAAACAGCATTCATTATACATGCAGTAGTTTCACTGTTGCAAAATACCATTTCCAGTCGGCTAAAGTCTGATTAAAAATTAAATGTTGCTTGTCGAGGTGGAAGAGCAAACTCCACCCGGACTCTGAGACCGGCATCCAGCACTGTAGTGTGTGTAATTTGTACTTGCTGAACTATTGTAGGGGTCACAGTGACTCAAGAGGTAGAGCAGATCATCTACTCATCGGAAGATCGGCGGTTTGGCTCCTCCGGTCCGCATATGGACGTGTCTCTGGGCAAGATACTGAGCCTCAAATTGCTCCCAAAGGCTGATACATTGGTGTGTTAGTGTGTGTGAATGAGCATTAGATTAGATCTCTTAATGAGCAGGTTGGCACATTGCATACCATCAGTGTATGAATGTGTGGGTGAATGTTGACATATAGTGTAAAGGGCTCTAGAAAGATAATTGCAGTCCATTTACTGTACCAGCCTTAGATTTGGACAATAACAAGGTTTAGATTTCGTCAGGGTTAGGATTTAGGTTTAGGATTAAGATAAAGAATAGGTTTAGATTTAGAATAAGGTTAAAGTTCTCAGGTAGTGTTCAGTCACGTTGGGTCTTAGTGCACCTTCAGGCCTGCGTTAAGAAAACACAGGTTGGTATGGGCATGTTGTTTCAGGTACATGTGGAGCTATGGAACACTAGAACACAATTGAAAGGGGGCCACAAGCCTCACATTAACAAATAAGGCAGTTAAGCGCTGTTACATCACTGCAACTGCAACAGGGACTTCAAGGGGACTACTTCCTGTTTTTATTTGCAGTTGGGGCCCCATCTTGCAGTTGGCACACAGCGGGCGTGACGCATGTGTCTTTGTTAGTTTCAGGCCGACGCGTTTGTTATTTTCTCGCCTTGTGTCCACGTTGTCTAAATATCAAATAATTGGTTAGTAATAATATTTATCAGATTTAATTAATTGTAAAAAAAAAAATAACAGATGAGAATGAGCCTTCCACTACTGTGTATGTTTGTTAGTGGGGGGGGGGGGGGGGGGGGGGTCAGCACCTTGGAGAGTGCCGCTGCGGACAGTCCTAACAACTGTATGAGGGGTTAACATGATTAAAACAGGTTTTGAACAATATTTAACACATATTATTGAGATGACATGGATCAGGTTTAGATACTTTCAACCGTTAAAACCCTGCTGAGTTTACCTGTTACTCCATGACTGAACAAAACAAACTAAAACTGTAATCGAAAGATCAACAAACAAAAACAAGTGGATATTAAAGGGAACGGGAGATAACACTCTGATTGGTTCACTGCCCAAAACACACCTATGATTAATGAGGGCACTTAAGTCCAAACCTTTTTGACCATGCGCCTGGTGCATTGACCATTTTTCCGCCGTTAAAATAGCAAAAGTAGATTTGGACACGCCCTAAAGGCACTATGGATTGTTAAAATGGGGCCTAAAGTGTTTAAAGTGATCTGTAAAGTGTGCGTTCTTTGCCCCACAATAAATGTTCTTTGCAAAACTTCCCACATACCTACACATCTTATTCTTTGGTGGTGTGTAAACTTTACTCAACACCTAAGAATAAGATCCAGGCCGAGGAATAAAAGCTCCTCACAAATATATAAAGGCTTGTTAGTGATGTAAAGAAGGCCTACAGTTGGCATTGGGATCTACACCGCTTGAAAGCAGTTGTGCTTGTTCCCAGTCTCGTATCAGCCATTCTGAACTATCTGGCCTCATTGCATATCATCATCACCGTTAATAAAGTTAATCATCAAATGTGAACCCCCCCCCAGAGAGATCCTCTGTATTTCCCCAGTTATCTCGGTCTTACTTTCCCTCAGTTAGTGATGCCTCTGTAGTATATATCATCTCTCCTCTTTAAATGTTAAAGAGAAACCCATGCAAGCTGCTCATCACTTCATAACCACAAGAACACGCTTGAGGAGTTTGTTCAGAGAGAAGGGGGGGAAGTCGCACTCTTCCTCCTCTTCATCCTCCCGGTTCTCACACTGTCCTCTTCTCAGGGTGTATTCGCTCTTGTCTTCTCTGCCAGTCGTGTTTTGTCCCTTCCTTCCTCATTTCCTCCGTGAAGACATGAAGACCTCTAACGCCAGGCCAGAGACTCCTCCATCCCTCTCCTATCCACCCACCTCTTCAATAATAAATCCATTATCCATCCATTATGAGCTGACAAGATCGTTGAATCGTAGTAAGTCATGCTCTGGGAAAAAAGGGGGACAGCTAAGGGATGGCATGGGACATTTCTACAGAGAAGTTAAGATGACATGCTTATTTAAGTAGTTATTTTAAGAAAGTTAGCCTCAGTCTAGGGTTAGCAGCATGAATGCCCCTGTGTCGGTTTTTTGCCCAAGTTAGATACCTTTTATCAAATGTGTTTGGAAGCTATGTAAGCTATCAGAACATTAGTGAAGTTAGTGAGTTTGGGGGTCAAAGAAAAGTCAAGGCAACTGTCAACTGAAAGGCTAAATATGACCACAACTGTGTCGCATGTTTTACAGATGGAGACACACATTAAAAGACACATGCTATATGCAACTGTAGTGAGTTAGTGTAAGTATAGTTCTTCAATCGAATTGGCAATCCACTGCAGTTTTTAAACCACATAGATCATTCTGAAGCGAGTATGCAGTGGTGTCTGTTACTTTACACTAACCCTTCCTATTTGTGGACAGCTAGGCCTGTCATACAAGCGCTGCTGTGCTTAACCACAGTTATCTTAAACATTAAACACACCGTTAGTACAGTGCATGGCGTGTGGTTACAGTTACTGCAGGTGTCTTTTCAGGAGCACAAATGGGTGTGATGGACTTAATGTAAGGCACAGTGCAAGTATGTACAAATTTGTTTGATTCACCTGTTGCCATAACTGCCTTCCTGCGTGGTTTTATGAGAGTTCATTTAAAGGTGGTTCTGAGAGTCTAGTTCAAAGGGGGGGAAGAATTTTAATGTCCCAGCACGCCAAGTCAAGCACTAAACTACTGTTTTTGTCAGTGGCACCACTGGGTCTCCACAGGGTTTCCATTATGACCTCAATAAAATACTCATTAGTCTGCAATTCTTCTGTAATTATTCTGTAATTAGTTGAGTCAAAAGAAATTCAACATAAATCATTGAATATAGAAAATACATACCTAAAATCATATTTCCCTCCTAGCATTACCTTAACATAGAATATGTGCTTTATTTCAGATTTGGATCTTTGGAGGAATTAAGTCCTGCATTCATAGGACTGAAGTAACCTGCTTCAACTCCCAAAGTGAGCAAGAAAACTCTTCACAAATTTTAAATTACAATATATTTTATAGAAGAAAGAAAAGAAAAATGAGGACTTAAGGGAAAAGGAAGACAAACTATGACATCAAAGAGATGAATCATGCAATCACAGAATGTGACATTGTAAAATTAAGACAAAGCCTAAGAAAGAAAGCATTTTGAGGTCCCTTTTAAAGATGTATATGAATTGCTGATTGTGCTGACTTGTGTTCAAAATTCTTGCCTCAAATTGCCCCTTTCAGAGACGAATGAAGTATTTTAGATTTAATTGAGTACATTTATTCTCAAAATCTCACATTATTCCCTCACAGAAGCCCTATAAAGTTAAATATTAACAAAAGGAGTTGAAAGGGAATCCACCTACTTTGCTGGTTTAGATTCCAAGTCACAACTTCTGTTTATTCCTTTCACTGAACTGGTGTCTGCATTTTTTTTGTGGGAACATCTTTTTACAAATTATTTCTTTGTGGATCAAACAAACAAGATATAAAATGTTAATTAGTGAGCTTTAGAGGTGCCAATAGGTGAATTTTG
The DNA here is from genome assembly GCF_027409825.1 of Scomber japonicus. NCBI lineage: Eukaryota > Metazoa > Chordata > Actinopteri > Scombriformes > Scombridae > Scomber > Scomber japonicus. The sequence continues at coordinate 26,732,087 of NC_070593.1, read as the reverse complement.
TTACATTTGGATTGAGTTTGGTTAGCTATTTCCTGTCTTTTTTAAGTATATTGACCAAAATGTCAAACTTACATTGGATATCAGGGTCTGACTTTGCTCTGTTTCTGCTTTGAGACAGGAGGTTCTGCTCTACGTCCTTTAAAAAAAGACACCTACATTTCTTACGATTGAATTACTAATGAGCCTGAGCTTTTTCTAGATTATTCACATGCTTCACATCAGTGGCAATAGAATCAATGAAGTAGCTTAATATGTCTTTGTATGTTATCCGAGGTCCCCTTTTTCAGTTCGTCCTCCCATCCGTCGGTAGTAGACAGCAGAGGTATGATTACTGTTTAAGGTGTGATAGGTGGTGTTCTCACATCATTTATTTTAGCCAAAAAGAAAAGCGAAGGTGCCCGTAGCATACTACTAAGTCTCACAGATGCCAGCTCAGTAAAAACAGTAGTGCCAATAATTCACACATGGCTTGAAGCTGGGAATAAGGTGGATAGAATGTCTATAATTCAACACTTAATTGAAAGTTGAAAGCATGTGTGACTAAAAACAGAACAGAAGGTTGATAAGAACCGTGGAGTTTGACTTAATCTTCAAAGTTAAGCAAACAACCTCAACAGTACTGAGACAATAAAGTCTGTTGAGGTCACTCTATAGATAATAGACATCAGTTTTAATGCAGAGAACTGGCAGATGGGAGAGAGCGTGATAACAATGCATTCGTCTGTCCATCACCTTCAATTCCATGCTCACTCTGCTAAAATGCTAATGGCTTGACTTTAACCTGAACCCCCCTCCCCCCCATCACTTCTTCGTCGCCCACCTCCAAGCATCAGCAGCGTGACACTGGTAAACACTTGCATGACAATGGTGTCACCCCACAGTGAGCTGGGCTGGGCCATGGCTGCTGCCATTGTATATTAATATGGATGGCAGTTTATAATTCATAGGGCAGGATTACTTGTGAGTGCTGGTCCCAGGCCTGCTCGCAGCACTGACACAGCGAGTACTAACAATACTGGACATGCCTCGCTCTCCACTGCCCACCCCAATGCCCATTATAATAATATATTCAAGGATTAAAGGGGTTTTATCTAAGACACCCATGAATTATGAATGGGGCATTTCAAAATTTAATTGCCCCGAATTAAATGATTCAAGATAATGTTTCTTTTATAAATTCGTAATAGGGCCAGGGGACAAAGAAGGGGAAAATACATTAAATAAACCTTTTTCCTCCCAACAAAAAGGACAAGGAAGAAGAATAATAGATGGATGGTGACCTTGAGTCTCTGGAGGAGAAGACTGGTTGATGAAGATAAGAGAACGGTTTAAGAACAACACTCCACACAAGAGGTGAGAAATGAGATGAAGTTTAATCTCTGGCTTTTGAATGTTGACAGCTTCAGGATTTATCAACTCTAGCTTTTACTGCACAATCCAGGTCTTTTTACAGTGACAGAAACCCAGAACTACTGCATACGGTGATAATGGTGAGGAGTCCAGTTCAACTGGATGTATCCGGGCCAGGACTTGTTGAGTCTATGGTTAAAGCTAGGAGATCACACACTATGGTACAGAGGTCTTTAGAAAAGCAGCAAACAGACAATGTGAGGTTGGTAAAAGTATATGATTGCATAAAAAATACAGATTTGTGATGGAAAAGTGCTCTAGCCACAGAAAGACAAGTGACACATCAAACATGATACAAAACAAGAGCATCGTGTGGTACAAAGTGGTGAAACACATCTGACCTACAATAAGGTGACTTTAACCTAGATTTGGTTATGTTAATGCATACCACTTGTAGAGGGAACGTTGTGGCAGTGATCATTTACTGCCCTCCCCTCTGACCACCTTAAAGCCACCGTTAGTTAACAACATGGCAAGGTCCGTTAAATCTTCATTACTCAACTGGTTAACCTGGAGTGACCCCGACCATTATTATGGGTGTTTGATTCTAAATCACAGTGCCAATCCCCTGACAGTCACAACAGTTATTTGTATCTGTAAATAAAGAAGTTTAACTTTTTAAAAAAAGATCAAATTTAGCATGTACTTCATATATGTTCTAAGGAGTCGAGGAGAACAGGGACCTTATGATTCAAATATAGTTTTACCAATGATTCATGTTATACATGTTAAAAAACAGTTCAGTATGTTGTTAAATACCCTTTTTTTGCTTTCTTTATGAGAGTGTATTGAGAAGACTGATATGAATCTTGTGTGTGTGCGTTAAGTACAAAGCTGGAACTAGGAAGTGATTAGCATAGCTTCGCATAAAGCTACTTTCACCACTACTTCACACCCCCTAAATAACAATATTCACATTTAAAAATATGTTTAAACCTGCAATAATAAATGTGTTACCTCTTGGAGCCAGTGACAACAAGCTGTGAATACAACATTTATATATATAATTTATTTTATCATTGCTTATTTCCATATCCAGCATTTATGGAGCAGCATTATTCATTTGGAGTCCTGTTTCTGTCTACCTGATGAAAGTAAGTCCAATATTCACTCTCTTTTAGCTCAATTTTTGGTCTCCACCAACTCCTGAGGGAAACATCTGGCATGTTAGCTGCTAAATGCACCATTATGTTCACCAGCTAGTTGCTAACGATATTTATTTGCAGTTTGTGAACAGTGGGGTTTTTAGAGTTTTTTTGCTGGTATAGCTGGGGCTAAAAAATGACACTATGAGAGCAGTGACATTGAACCAAAGCAGTACAGTTGGAGCCGGACAGCTAAACAATGCTAAAACTCGCTATGTAGCTCTGCTAATCCGAGGTTTAAGGCAGGTTAAACAAACAAGATACAACATGGTGGGCATATTTTTGAACTTTGCTAGTTGTCCCCTTCTGCTTCCATCTTTATGATAAACAAGGCAAATGTCACATCTCCGCTCCAAAGTTAAGACTTATGGTTGCTCAAACTTCTTATTCATCTCTCAGAAAGAAAGCAAATATGTGCATTTACATAAATGTTTAATTATTCTTTTAAGTATGTAAAAATCACAGTTTCGGCTTATATTATACTGCTCACACTGTTGTGTGATTCTGTGATAAGTTGCATGTTAATAATATAATCATATATATTTCTATTGCAATTTTAGTTTTTCATTCTTAAGTATCTTTTTGATGATTATTCTTACTATGTTTACTTGCATGTGCTGCAGTTAAAGACCACTTTTACATGAATTGTGCTAAAGCTGTCAGGCTCTCTCAAACAGTACAGACTTCAGTCGACAGTAACTGATAAAGCTGTCAATCATACTTGCAAACAAGCTCCTTTCAGTGTTTGATATTTGTGAGATGTGCACAAGTGTATACGAGTGCACAGTGAAGTAAAAATGCAAATAGGCTGCAACAAAGCCATGTTTGAAGCCTTATTTTTTTGAAAGCAGGAAGACAACCAACAGTAACAAGAGAGTGAGTTTCATCACAGCTAGTTTCTGATTGAAGGAATACAACTGCCCCCCTCTCTCCAAATGGATACTATAAGTATGAAGTGACAGCAGCTCAAGGCTACAACACATAGTTAAACATTGTAAGTTCAGTTTTATTTTAAACCTTTTACCCTCCTTCTTCACGGTAGAGATTGTAGAAATAGGTCAGATTTAAATTATTCCGATTTAGATACCAGAATAACTATATATTGATAATAATTATAAATTATTCTACAGTGTATATGTAGTCGTATATGGCTTACATATACACTGATACCAGTTTACACAGTATTTTCTAGAGTGGATTTAATTAAACCTTGTGATTGATGAACTCAGCACATCCACTACCACTTTCCACTTCTATTTTTAAAAGGTCAATAAATGAAGATCAAAAATATGTGTCCCCTTGTGTCCACAGTCTTAATCAGGTAAACTGTTCGAAATGATAACAAATATGACTTTTGGACTGTCAGGTATTCAGCCAGTATCGTGTGTTTAGTATCAGTGCACAGAGTCAGTAAGCGGGGTCACCCCTACAGTTAACGCAAACTAAACAAGAAAAAGAGTAAAAACCTACCAACAGTACTTTCACGTTTTTCGTACAAAAAGTGTTTTGTTGAAATTGCCTCAAGTTAAGGCGGTCAAACAAAAAAAAAGCTTCCAACAGGAAAAACATCATCATCATCATCATCATCATCTTGTGTCTCACTGAGCCGTCAGTGCTGTATATGGCTTTCTTTAGGGGCAACACCAGTGATCACTCCCTTTCAGTGACATCTGCAGATAACCACTGCAACTTAAATTGAGTACATTCATCAAGGTACTTTTTTAAAAACACAAAATTAAACTGAATTATTCGTTTCTCAATGAGGGCTGTAACAATGCATTGATGTAAAGTTTACAATTTTATGGTAGAAATTACATTTTTTTCATTGACAAGAGCAAAACACATTTGTCATTTTTGCCGTGTTGTACAGTTACAATCAAATTCTCTCATTCCCTAATAAGAGCATTTTCACATTTCCTTCCTTATTTTTGCTTGAAACCAGAAATAAAAAAGAAAAAAAGGAGAGTGGGCAGTGATGGTCTTACTCAAGCACACCCCAAAATGCACTAGAGAATACGATTGTCAACTCAAAACATACTGGACATATATGGAGACAAACTGCAGTAATAAACCAACCAATTCACAAGATTAGAGAGATTTTGGCTTTCTGGAAATAACATTCTCCTAACTCCGTTGTGTTTTTTAGTTTTTCTTTGTTCGCCTAACAATTTGCTGGAACCAGTTCCGTGGTGTCCCCCCTCTTCTCTCTCTTCCTATGCTGTAGGCCTTGAACAGTTTCAATGTAAACCCACGTTTCAAACTCAGAAACAAAACCAAAAAAAAAAAGAAAAAAGAAAATTCCTAATGAAAAACTGTTCTGCACAGAAGGCTGAGGTACACACTGGCAGCATTATTTTTTTTAAACAAGTTCAGCAGCGGACAACTAATACAAGCCACGCTGGATGAACGTACAGTCGCTCGAGTTCTGCGACTTGAATTAAAATTGATTTCAGCTTCTATATTTCTGAGTCATTTAAGAGACACAAAAATAAATAAATAGCATGGGCTGTGGCAGTAAGTGGAATATATTTATTCACTGTTCTCTTTGGGATTCTCTTCAGTTCGACTGGCACTTAGGTTGGCCTCTTCCCTTTGGCCCTTCTGGGTTGCGTTAGAACCTTCAATCGAGTCCAAAGCTGAATTAACATCTTTGCTGACCTTCTCCTGAGTTTCCTCCTGCACTGGGTCTACATTAGCCTGCATATCCATCCCATACACAGCCTTCCCCCCATTCAGGAAGGGACTGTGCTCTTCCTCTGGGATCTCCTGACCTTCTTCCACCTCCTCCAGCTTGCGCAGGATAATCGGAAGCTTGGCATCAGCGTCAGTATTCTCCAGCAAAGCGATGTCGCTTTCCTCGTACTGAGGCAGTGGAGCGTCCTCCTCCAGCTTCTTCTCGAAGTGCAGACGCTTGGCCCGACCGCTGGCTGACGCTTTCTCCAGGATCTGCTTCTCAGCCAGGCGGAGCTGGATGGCCACGCGAGAATGAAGAGATAAATCAGGTTTCTCCAGCATGGAGCGATCCTCCTGGAAGATGATAAGAGGTAAAGAAACAGAGAACATTACACTCTCAAACTTTTTTTGCAATCAGGCACCCCAGATTGCAGATTCAAATTGATTAAAATTCCAGCAGACTGACCTCGGAGGTGGTCCTGTAGGTCTTCAGCAGTAGAGCAGCTCTGGTCTCCAAGAAAGTCCACAACTTGATCTCGTTCTCCCAGCTGACCGGGTACTCGCTGTTGCCCAGGGTGAAGATCTTATTGATGGCACGATCTCCGAGCAGGTAGTCCTTTAGTTCCTCTGAAATAATACCAAAGAGACCGACATTGTGGTGTTGTTAAGGGGTATAAAACATTATCAATCAATTAAACAGTCCAATATTATGGGACACAAACCCAGAGTGGATTATCAAAGGTGTTAAGTTTTGGAGGTGATCCTAAACAGATACCATATCCAAAGCCAACATGTATAGATTAATTTTCAATAGACTCCAGAGAGTCAGGTACAAAATAGACCTGAAATAATTAGATCCGATCCAAAATGTGGTCAACCAGAGAGGACATAATTTGGACTTGGCTCAACATTGGTTGCTTAGAACCAAGTGGACCCCTGAAAGACCTCTAACCCAGAGTCAGATGGATTAGTTAAACTGACTGGACAAGACTGGAAACAGGGAAAAAGTGCTAGTTCATCTACATTAAATGAGTAAATGTTTGGAACACTGAATGAGACCTTGAAAACCATGAATCTTGATATAAACCTTATTCATGTTTTAAATCTATCAACTTAGGGTTATAAATCTGTCTACTAGATCTTGAACCAAAGGTGTAAAAGTGTTCCAGATACATTTAATCAACATTTCATATCTAATGCTGATGACTCATGAACATCTACAGGTTGTGAACATAACTTGGCTCCCACTACAAACTGTGGTGTGTCTGATTCTTAGCCAACATATGGTGAGTTTTTATTCATGATTTCAGCTGCAAATAATAAAAGTGGAACATAAATGAATTTGATATGGGATTCAGATTTGATTTATTGCTGTTGGACCCCTTCCCTAGTTGTTTCTGTTCTCAATCGTCTGACTTTGGGTAAGACGGCAAGAAAGTGTGAGACTGTCCTGTTCATTTGTAACCTGAGTTTAGTCATCAAACTCCTCTCAGTTTAAGAAGCCAGCCAAGTTTAGTCCCTTCACTGACGTGAACATGATTTTGGTTAAGATCAACGTGTCACGTGAAAGCATCATAAAGGGTCTTTTCTTCCTGTTGAAACCTTTAGCTTGCTGCCTTTGATCTTAGGAGTTAAACATAGCTTGGTTACATGGGAAGATGAAAGAGGTGAACCGCAGTGGCTCGGTAGTGTGTGCACACTATTCCATCATGTCACATCTGTTAAAAAATGTCAACACACACATACACACAAGCAATGATACACCCCCCCCCCCACATACACACACATCTAAAAGGCGTTGGGGCCTTTTTAAAAATTAACATGCAGCAAAAAGAAAAAAAGAAAAAAAAAAGTGAATAATATATCAAGCGGGGTCCTGAAGATGAGTCCTGTGACAGAGGAGGATGTGGCCTTGTGTGGTTGGGGATTTATGACACCACTGCTGTTCTGCATACATGCCGATGAATATTGCAAACCCCCCTGTGAATTGCTCCTTCCACACATCTGGTGGCCTGCCTTGATCAATTAACCAGCTCGGGAATGGACAGGCCTTGCTCTTCCCTCTTCCCTTTCTCCTCTACCTCCACCTCCTCTCCGTCTCTTCCCCTCTCTGCTGATGTGGGGAGGAAGCAGTCACTTGACGGCGGTCTCAGGAGGAGAGAGCGTCGGAAACTGTGGTGTGCTTTGTTTTACAGTGTGCTACCAGGTCTGTGGCTTAGAGGTTCCTCTGGGAATGTCCTGGTGCTGGCTGTAAATGTGTGTGAGTGTGTGTGTGAGTGTATCTGTCAGCGTCTTACCCTCTGTCATACAGAAGACTCTTAGAAAGGCAAGTAACTGCGCTGAAATGGGGGGTTCATTACAGTGGAGAGCAAAGATGCAGGACCTAGAAAACACAACCAACAAACACATTAGTTACTATTCAAATACACTGGTGGACAAGTACAGGGCCTCTGAAACATTCAAAATAATATTTACATAACTTTATACATTCATTTTCATGGCCATGGCATTTCATTCCCTTTCATAGGATACTGATTTTGAACCTTAACTAACATGAGTAACATTTTTAGAGTCTACTGTGACATGAGAAGTAATGTACTTCTATTAGCTCCTTCAAAGTATTCTGTGCTTTATTAAACTCATTTTGTTTCCTTTATTTGTAATACATGATAAATGTATGTCATGTCTTCCATTTCCCTTTGTGCTACTGACTTGTGTTGAAAGTACTGTAGAAATGTTACTAGTTTAAAGCTGCTATCAGTATTTTTAGCAAAAAAAAGAAAGGGTTTATTCCAATATGTGACCACCAACATGTGACCAAATTGCCACAATATTTTAAGGAGGTCTGAAATGGGCTCAATATATACTCAAATATAATACTACTATAATAATACTCCAGTGTTGATGTGTATTATTCAGATGAGAGCACAGCATAGCTTCATATGGCATAATAAGACATAAGTAGTATATATTCACTACTTCAATTCCATGTCATTTTAGTTTGAGCTATAACTATAATGTTTGAACTGACAGTAGCACAACACTGCTAACACACATTAAACCTTTACTGTTTTCTGAATCAGGCATAATTATACTGATATTTCACAACAATAAATATAACTAAAGTTGTTGATAAAAATATTTATTATTACTGTGTTTTTTGCTTATCTTAATGCTGATACAGGTATTTCTGTGATATCCTTATATGGGATTATTATATTATACCTCCCTCTACCAGGTTCTATTAAATTATACATTGAAAGCAAGTGTCTTTTCTAATTTGTAGTTATCCCTCTGCTTTTTACTTGTTTATTCACTTGTGATTATTGTACATTTTTTTGTCTATTGTCCTGCTTGACTTCTTATTAATAATGTTAACATGCTTCCTGATTGGTTAGTACAGTGTTATCGTAATCAATAGAAACAAACAATGGCCAAAACTTAAAAAAAAAAAAAAGGAATTCATTCTGTAGGTCATGTAAAAATCTGAAAAATTTGACCTGTTACATAAATGAGTTTGGTTTCATCATGCAAGTATGAAATATAACAGCATATTTGCCTCCATATCTGACACTATCAAAATGAATTCTTTTCTCTATTGTCTCTGAACAATCTAAGGATTGTGAAAGTCAGCAATGTGACAGAAAACATATGAAAGCAGTAGTGATCCAGGACTCAGCAGAATCTATTCCACATCATAATATTACACGCGGAGGTAATTCTGGAGAGGACAATATTTTCCCCCTATTTCAGCAAAGTGATCGATGTGGCGATCGGTAGCACAGGGTCGACATTATTACAGCGCACAAACACATTACAGCCGCCTCCCCACTCTTCCTATTGAATTATCCCTCTGTCCATTGCTCCAGCAGCAGAGCATCCAGCTAAGGAAGGTTAACTCTTTGTGGGAAGTACTGCACTCAAATGGAACTAGCTGGGTTAATCCAGTCTGGAGCATGTATTTAATTATTATAATTATTACAATTACAATAATTACAGTCCACGCACCAACATGAATACCTATTTGGGAACATGACATCTGAAAAAATAAAACCACCAGTGGAGCGTGATCCCATGGAACTTCATCAAATGGGATGTTGTAATGCTAGCTACAGGGTGATTACTTGTATTTCATCCATGTTTTTTTGTTAACGCTATGTTGGTTTCCTTGGCAAATTAAAAGGAAACTAAATTAGCTGTTAGCAGTCTCTGATTTCTGATTGGATTTATGGAGGTTTATTGTCTTTGGACATCAGGAATAATGATATCCTAGGGAAGTGTAAGTCACACTGAATGATATAAATGTTTTATGTTGGGTGTTAAGACTTCACTGATTTATTAGTCTGAGAAATAAGACGATTTTTGACTCAAATTCAGACCATATCCTGTCATTTCTCCATGGTTAAAATACCATCTGGAACCACGAGTACACAGTCAGTATTTCATTCCCCCACCTCCCCCTGTAATGTTAATCCTGTCCAAATGGGGCGTTACTTAAAGAAGAGGAGCTAATTGCACATTTGTAAAAGAATAGTGAAATGTTTCCCCTCAGAGGGGTAAAAAAGAAGAAGAGTGACTTTCAGTTGTAAAAAAAAGTCTGATGAGAGCAGCCGTTCTACATCGCAGCGAGGCTCGACACCAAATCTGTTGCTGTTTCCTTTGAAAATGATCTACGACCATATCTGTCACTTTAATAGAGCGCCCCGGCAACAACGGGGATTGTTTCATTTAATTTCCACTGTTGAGATTTAGACTGTCATCAATAAGAGATTAAAAGGCGTCTGATTAAAAATGCCGAGCAGAGAATGCTGCATAAAATTAAGGGGCTAATGATAAAATGATTAAGCTTCTTCGTGATGAAAGTGTTGGGGCGGATGGTAAATTGATACTTGGTGGAGTGGGAGACAAAAAAAATAAAAAAAATAAAAGAGACCTGCTGCAACATTTATATTATGTGTTTCAATTATGCCAAAGGGAGGGGGGCTAATTGGTTGAAATATCTACTGTGGGAAGACAAAAGTGCACTGAGGCTATAAGAAGGGTGCATGAAAGTTAGTCATGAGCCTGAAGCTCTCCTTGACCCATATTAAAGGCTTTAGAGTAAAACGCTTCCAGCGCTAGATTGCAGATTCAGTCACTTATGAGAGCAGACACCGAGTTCACAGATAAGTAGAAAAAGACGAAACCGAGGCATGTTTGTCCTTCGACTGAAATTAAATGCTTGGAAAGAACGACAGAAAAGAAGAGGTTGGACGTACGCTGGGATTCCGGCCCGAGCCAGCACTTCGGCCTTCATTGCGTAGAGGCGTTCGCTCTTGCTGACGCCCAGCTTGATCTTCACCCGGTCGTGGGCGTTGTCTTGGAAGAAGAAGCCATTGTGGATGACGAACTCGGCGTTGGACCTCGTGCCGTAAAAGATGTAGATCTACGGGGGAAAGATGTATCACATGTTACCATCACTTTTCTGGACGGGTGGAGATAAGTTGGGGATTTCTTTTAGGTTAGGATTTGGAGCATGTTTAAACAAATTAAGTGAGTGAACATAGCTCCACCTGTTCATTCTCCTTGTAGTCCTGCAGAGCCACGCATTCACAGCGATCATCCTCCAGGTTGTAACCGGTTGTGATCTGCAGGTCAACAACATTTACACATATAACCTTTACCAACACATTTTCTTTCTTTTTTTTTTTTATTCTTTTTTTTTTGGACTCCCAATTGTAATACATAATAATAATAATTCATCAAACCAGTAGCATCTCTTCTGCTATCTGTACATTTGCAAGATTTATGAACTTTATACAATTTAGGAGAGATTTAAGTGTGTGCATAAGAACAATAAAAGGTGTAACGAGTAAGTCCAGGAGAGGTTAGAAAAGATTAAATACAAATACATATTTAAAAGAACATACATATCTATATAAAATAAAGGGGCAGGAAAACAAGAGCTTTACATAATCACTCATGTGACACCTCCACAAAATCTGGTTGTATTTGACCCACTTAATAAACACAGTTTTCTTGAGACGGCAAGAGAACATAAATAACATAAATATAATTTATTAAATGTATCCATTCTTGTATTTTTGTGGGTTCTACCAACACATTTTTATCAGAACATCTTTGGATTGTATTTTTTTATGTGGGAATTCAATATTTTTGGTGAGACTGAAACCATATATTAGCATTGTCATTTTAGTAAGTATCACATTTTTTCACATTTTCTGTGAAATTATTATAATTAGAGACATTATAATTATTGGTCTTCAATAATTTAAAGGACTTTAAAAATGAATGAAAAGGTTGTCCAAACTGAGTCTCTGATTGACCAAATTTCAGTAAATTGATCAATAACCGTTTTTCATAGAGAGCCAAAGTGAAACCGAAACCATCAGTTCCCATTGACATTTGTGCTACTCACTCAATATGTTTAGATAAAGATAATCATTCTTTAAAAGATGATTTCATATTGTTGTTATTGTTGTATTTTTGTTTTTTCAGGACTTTTTAACCAACAGTATTTTCCATAATCCTTAGGACGTTGTGGGCTCGACAGAAGGACCAAGACCATGAGCAAGTCAAAGGGTTTCAGTTCAGAATAGTCTGTTAACAGCACAGCAGAGGACTGAGCTCTGTCAATGTTTTAGACAAGATTACAGCTACAATTTAAGCTGGTATTGTTCCACTTAGTGATTTTATCCATGTTTGTCTAGTTAAACATGGAGCTGGCACACAAACTATGGGTTGTATGAGTGCAGTTTGGTTTCAGTTAACCAGATATAGGTCAAAAAGAAACATAAATACAGTTGGAAGGTAGCTCAGCCTATTTTGATACACTTGTCATGGGTGTGTGTGTGTGTGTGTGTGTGTGTATGTGTGTGTGTGTATATGTGTGTGTGTGTGTGTGTGTGGTGGAGTCAGATTAGCTGTAAACTGTGCCTCTAACAGTGAATGTTGGGTGTGAAGTACAGTCTGTCAGAAAATAAATGCTGCAGCTTCTATAGAACCAGGCAGAGTCCTCATGTGGGTTAGCCCTGAAGTTAGAGACAACTTCACCCTGGAGCTGTAAAGCAGTCTCATCCTGTGTATCTGGACCACAGTCTGAAGGCCTGTCTGTTACACAAGCTTTATTATAATAATGTCACTCCTTTGTCCGGTGATAAGACCCTTCTGGGCAGAGTTTCATTTCATAAAGCAATATAAACATGTTTCCCACTTTATTTATGTATTCATGTTCATTTTCAGGCAAGGCACCCTGATGAATATGTGTTAGGTATTTTGATATCTGCTTGTAAAAAAGCACTGAGGAGACGCTGGTTGCTTCCTGAACCTCCCACAATACAATTAATAGATATCATAATAATAGATACAGTAATATATATATTTGTGGGTCAAATATATAAAGCCCTTGTGGCCAGATTTTTGTGGATCATGTAATGCTCTTGTCTTCCTTCCCCTTTATTTTTAAAATGTTTATATAGATACGTATGGTTAACCTTATATGTGCCGAAGACGTTTGAGGTTTTCAAAGTAGCAAAAAGACAAAACAACAAGTACAGTTCCCTAAAAGGCTTTTTTATGTTCAATGGACTTATATTAGTTATACTCAAGAATAAAAATCATTTATATTGTGATTCGTATGAATGTACTTAATAAAAAAAAAAAAAGGTCATTATAACACAAAGTTTTACTCCTAATACCACCTACTTAATCCTTTTGAGATTAGTTTTGTCTCCATGGGTCAACAAAACAAGTTATTGTATTTTAATATAAAATATTGGTGTTGGTGAAATATTTCAGTAACGAAATAAACACATTTTCTTCTTTAAAAAAATATTTATCTCCTTTTCTAATCTCTCCTGGACATACTTTAATACTTTTTATTGCTCCTATGTGCACATTTAATCTCTCCCAAATTGTACAAAGTTCATAAATTTTGGAAATTTGTTGAGGGCCTCTGTTTGTTATATGCTTATATTGCAATCTGTAGTTCAAAAACAAAGTAATTAATTGCGATATTGATTTTTATTGATATCTCTGAATCTCTAATAATATATGTAAGTGTGTGTGTGTGTGTGTGTGTGTGTGTGTGTGTGTGTGTGTGTGTGTGTGAGATTAAGACCTTACCAGTCCGTTTGTGTGGTTACACATGTCCCAAAGCGGGATGAGGGCCAGCGTGACCCGGCTGCCGTCCTCAGTGGGGATCTGGTTCTGACGGGTCATCACCGAGGACACCGCCCACCTGTCAAACACAATCGACCAATCGGGGATTCGTTACAGTGGAGCTGAACGTCTCCACACTCACACGGATCATGAGACTCTGGACAACAGCCGATCCTGCCTCATAAAAGGAGAGCGAGGTTCATCAAATCTAACACTGCTATTGCCAAACGGAGAGAGGGCTTGCATCAGATGAGGATGGAAAGAGGGAGGGAGAAGGATGGAGAGAGGAGGAGGAGAAGGGAGAGTGGAGGGTGAGCGGAGTAGATAAGGAGATGAGAAAGGAGGAGGAGGAAGAGAGATTGAAGGTTTTCTTTCGAGTAGGTCACTTTTATCTCCTCCTTAAACCCACGGCATTCTATCTCTTAACAAATAACTCTCTTCTTTTGACCATCATTTCTATCAGTTTGTTCACCATTGTGCTCAAAGTCTGGCGTGATGGGAATAAATATTTCTCCTTCTGTCTCTTTGTAATAGTTAGGCCTTAGCTGCAATCAGACCTGTCACAATATCTACTTTTATTGGACGATATATTGTCTCAGAAATAATCGCAATACACGATATTATTGTCATTTATATTTTATTTTATACCACTGATATAATGATGATATAATAGCATAATAATACGGGGGGGGGGGGTAATTGTAATAAACCACACTTCTCTTGTGTTTGCTTCAGGAAAAACACACACACATGTAAACAATCTGACTCAATCCCCAACCGTGTTCAGATACACACACACACACACATACACACACACACACACACTGACCTGTAGTCATCAAATGTAAAGCTGTCCTTCAGGGGCAGTTTGCTGGCGGCGGGATGAGTCTGGGGATGGAGGGAAGCGGGTGGAAGAGAGGATAAAGGGAGAGAGAAGGAGAAGAAGAAGAAAAAAAAACACAAATCAGTATGAGGAATTTCATTATGCAGGTATGCTGGAGGGGGGTGCTCGACAGGGATGCCTAACAAGAAGGACTGGGAGTAGGGGGCCACCGCCGGGGCTTGTGTGTGTGTGTGTGTGGTCCGTTAGTGCGGCGTGACACTCGCCCCCCCACATACATCACTGTCAACTTAATTTGTTGTGGCCAGCAGCCGTCATAAATCTGCCTCATCAATTTGGGCCTGAAAACGTGTGTGTGCGTGTGTGTGTGTGTCCGCCAATGCCACCGGTTCCTCCATTTAAAGCCACAGTCACCACCTACAAGAGCCATTTGCAAACTGTCCTGAGCTTAAACAGGACAGAGACAGAGAGAGACAGAGAGACAGAGAGACAGAGAGAGAGAGAGAGAGAGAGAGAGAGAGAGAGAGAGAGAGAGAGAGAGAGAGAGGGGCTCAGTGGAATGTATAATGAAGAAAAGGAGGAGGGAAGGAGGGAAAGAGGGAAATCAAATGGAAGCAGGGGACAAAGTGTAAGAACAAAGTAAAGAAAAAGAGAGGAAAGAGCAGAAAGAGAGAGATGGATCTACTCTTCAGTAATAAAAGCATCTATGAGGAAGTGTATAACTAACTGTGTTCAGGCAGAATGCGGTGTGATTTCATACAAGATCAATGGAAAAACATGACAGGGTGTGATGTGTGTATCTGCACACAGTTAAAAAGTTTTCAGGTGGAGAGAAATGAACAGACAGAAGTGGACTTCCTGGTGAGTTCAGTCAGAGGCTGAGCTGAACACAAATACAGACACAGCAGATAGATGTTCTCAGTTGGAAAGCTTTGATAAATCTACCTGCCCAGCATGAAGGGCAGTAGAGCTGAAACAATTGACTAATTAGTCAATTGACAGAAATTATAAGCAACTATTTAAACTGTTTAAATCATTTCCTCTGGTAAAAATGCCAAACATCCACTAATTCCAGTTTCTAAAAAGTGAGAATATGCTGCTTTTCTATGTTTAATGATACTGTTAAATGGACAAGTGAGCCAGTTAGAGACACACTGGTGAACACAGTGAAGCATTTGGCAGCTAAAGAGGTTAACATTTTTCTCAGGGGTTGTAGAGACCAAAACAGAGCTAAAAGGAGAGTAAATATATCATATAATAATAATAAACGTGACTCTAAATGAATGCTACTGTTTATCTGTGTCTGCTGGATGTGTAAAGAGGCTAGCACATTCGTCATAGTAGATATTAAGTCTGTAACGATCAGTGTTGGGAAACCTTACTTTTAAAACTAATTACATTAAAAAATTACTGCCATTAAAAAGCAACTAGTTATATTAGTCCCATTTACAGCTGTTTACTGTCCTAAAGTAGCTTCTCAAACATATGCTCACATACAAGTTATCAAACTAAATATAAGCTTAGAAGCTTGTTATCAGTTTAAAAACTTCAAAATCAGTGAGAACTCGAAACAGCAATGCCATTTAACCTCCCACACACACACACACACACCTCAGGGTAAAGTAAGAGTGGTCACATCATATATCACCTCTGGAGGTGAATAGCTGCTGTGTGTGTGTGTGTGTGTGTGTGTTAATGCAGAGCGTCCGGCCGTGACACTGATTCATCCCTACAGGTAATTGCGGAGGATCATGCCTGTCGAGTTAAACAAAGTGACCAGGCTTCTATCACACACACATAGAGAAGTAGAAACAATTATCTTTGCTCGGTTTGACTCGCTCTCACCAGAGGAGGAGGAGAAGGAGGTGGAGGAAGAAGAGGGGGGGGGGGGGTCTGAGGTCAAGGTCCAGATTACCAGCTTGGCCTTCTGTTTCCCCACACTTCACCTATCATGGTGACTCATGATCAGTAAATGGGGTCTTGTAGTACCACATTCTCTCAAAACGGATCTAGAATTAAAGATTTACCTATTTTTGTGTGTTTAATCTTAAATTTCAGTTCACAGTTAGATGTACACACAACACAATTGTATGCTTACTAGAATGAACCGTGAGAGCTGTGCTTGAAAAGTGTTTGGCTTTTTATCAAAGAACCAGATATTTCCTGCAGAGTTGCTCATCGTTTGTACTGATGATTCAACCAGGAGAGTTTTATACCTGTCCAAGCATTGGACAGACTCCAACAACACTGCATTTGCTCTTTGTAACTCTGTTAAGAAAAGGGCTATATATAAAAAGGTCTTATAATCAGCCTATCCCCAAGCATCGTCTAGGCAGAAAATTACCCTGAAATACCAAAACAAACTTCATCTTTATAACTCTAATGATCAGAACACAACCATTCAAATGTAATGTTCTGTTATGTTCAATCTGTTGGTTGTAAATCCACTTGATTCAAAGAACTGGCAGGTGATGTTTGAGGGTGGGAGCAAACAAAAATCTGGCCTTGGCAAGACCAAATTTCAGTAGGTAGAAAAAAAAGAGAGAAAAACCTTGACAACCAGACATATTCAGTTACAGTTTCACTGAAGGGCCTGCAGGAGATGGACACATGGGTGTAAAAATCAGCTGAATGGACTATGTCTATATATACACACGCACATACACACACACACACACACACACACACACACACACACACACACACACACACACACACACACACACACACACACACACACACACACACACACACACACACACACACACACACACACACACACATACACACAACACTGCACGCTGAGCTCTTGATGCATTAGCATCCAAAGACAAGGGTCATCCATCATGTGCCACTGTGGAGAGAGAGTGTGTGTGTATGTGTGTGTGCTGGAAGAGGCTGAAGATATGGGTAAAAGATAGACATGAGGGGGACAAGTGAGGGTGAAAGAAAGACACAGTACGTGTAGAGTCTGCCAAATCAATGAATGGACATAGAAACCACATAGCGCAAAAGCTTGTGAATATTTTCCATCGTAGAAGACTGCTAATTGAGTGAATACAGGTGTCCAATCAGTGCCAACATTAGAACCATAATAGAGGGGAGATTAATGAGTTCTGTGCTGCAGCAGTTTGAGTGACGGAAAGATTTATACAAGCATTTTAAAAGATACCCTGTGGAGTTTTTGACCACTAGTGGTACCATGGAGCAATGTTATTAAGAGTGGGTCACCATTTTGTTTGTAACAGGCATGCACACAATACATACATGCCAACAGGTTCATGCTATTCTGCTGACAGATAGTTGATGGCAATACAGCACTAAAAAACAACAAAAATTGTGGGGAAAAACAAAAAGGTAAAAAGACTGCTAGCTAGGAAACATAAATGCTAAACCCGTTTAGCTTAACTTAGCTTAGCATAAAGGTTGTAGAGAAAGCTAGAAAGCTAGCCTGATTAAAATACACCCTAACCCTAGACACCAGACACATCTGGATGAAATGGTAAAAATAGGTAAATTATGTTAAGAATTAATCCTAAAGAACTATAACAATGACCAAAGGCCATTTTTTGTCAGACCAACAGCGCAAAACTTGAATAAGTTTAATTTAAAATAATATAAAAACACCAAGGATAAGGTGGAACTCGCAATTGTGTGGCATGACTGTGTGAAAGTGAGATATGAATATATGAGATAAGAGTTATATGTTTTTATGCTTTATGCCTTATGTGTTAAGAAAAGAACTGGATATGAGATGTGTTTAGCCTAGCCACAGGAAAAAGGTAAATAGTTGCAATACACAACACCCTCAAAATTATGACTTGCTGTTTTAAACATTTTTGTTTGTGTACAGATGAAAAAAAACATAATATAACATGTTAATTAGTGAGCTCTGGAGGTGTTGCAAAGCTAGCTGCTTTCCCTACAACCTTCACGCTAAGCTAAGCTAAGATAAGCTAAACACACTCTGACCTGCTGTACTTCCCGCACAGACATGAGTTTGATATCAATCTTCTCATCTCACTCTAGGATGAAAGAAGAAAGAAAATGCTCATATTTCCCTAAAAGTTTGACTCAACGAGGAAACTGAAAAGAACATAGAAACAAAGGGAAATGCTAAGATAAAGAAACAAAGAAAGACAGGTTGAGTATTCTCTCAGGGAATAATAGATGATTACGCTTTTTGTTGGTTCAAAAAGGGCCCTCCAAACACCTACTTGTGGTATTTACATGCAGGAGGCACATCTCTGTGTTTTGGGGGAATGTCAGTAGTGGTTCTGTCTGTCTGTATACATCAGCATATATCAGTCTGTGTGGCTGATCATACATCCAAACACACCGGACAGAGAGAGGATGGGGGCAGGGGGGAGAGAGAGAGAGAGAGAGAGAGAGAGAGAGAGAGAGAGAGAGAGAGAGAGAGAGAGAGAGAGAGAGAGAGAGAGAGAGAGAGAGAGAGAGAGAGAGAGAGAGAGAGAGACAAAAAGAGAGATAAAAGAGGAGGGGGTGTTTGAGGAAGGTACATTCAGGTCAATTCAATTCAAAGCCAATGTGACAAGCTAATTTTCCAGCCCGGTCATCTGAGGAGGAGGGAGGGGAGGAAGAGAGAGGGAGGAGGTGGGAACGAGAGGCTACACAAGGAGTGAAAGATGTGTGTGTGTGCGTGTGTGTGAGTGTGTTAAAAACGGAGATGTATCAAAGATGAGGGGACAGGACACATACACCTCCATGAGCCCTTCTCACAGAGTCTCCATCTCAAGCCGGGTGCAACACAGAGCGTGTGTGTGTGTGTATGTGTGCGTCATGAGAAAATCTCTTCTGATGGACAGCTAAACTTGAAGTGGAATCATTATTAAATGCAGCTCAACTCCACACTGTTGCCATTACTGTGGTGACTTAAAAATCAGCCGGTAACTCAATATGCTGACCAGTGGTATCCTGTTGGAGGCTATTATGCTGTAAACAAATCAAATGTATCTCCCATTATGATACAGTAGCCCTAATGTGGCAAAACAAATGCTGACGAGGCCATATTATATATATATATATATAAGATAAAAGATGGCAAAACTTAGTCCGTTTCTACATAGTTAAAAATTAACAAACTATCTACAGCACAATCGCCTTGGTGTGCTTCTAACAAAGCTTTTGAATAGTCTAACACATTTTCTGACTTTGTGAGACCAACTATATGACAAACTCCCCCATTTCATATAGCAGCTGGCCAGGTGTGCACAGGTGTGAAGGTAGGACGGGTTTGAACTCTCAAAGCCTTTTTTTATCCATTATTAAGACAACTACTTAACATAAACATTTTTATAGATGGATTACACGTCATACCACCTAGTTCACTTCAAGCATACTGAAACCTTCAGACACGTTAAAGAATTAGCAGTAGCCTCAGGAACCCACAAGGTCGAGGTCTGCCATCAGTCCAGTTATCAACGCAGACACCATTGTAGGTGTTTTCAGACCGGTCGTCTAAAAACATTCAGTAAATCACTACATGATCACACACATATAGAACATGTTAGTACAACATTCAGATCAAATATCTGCTGATCAAGAGATTCACCACAAGAAGAAAAAAAATAATTTGACAACATTCAGACCATGTGACACTAACGTAGCACATCACTAACATCAATATGACTCATGGGACAATATAAGACTATAGAAACCATAAAGTAATGGGTCAGTAATTGAAGCTTCTAAAGGCAGAGGTTCTTCTATCTCACTGACAGCAAATCATTTAGAACACAACACTCCCATCTAGTGGCCTTCACTGAAATTGCATTATAATGTCAAAGCATTTATCTTTGGTTACCTCTGTTTTTTAAAAGAGTTATTTATATATAACACTTAAAAAATAAGAATAAAATATATTGTGAGACTAATTAAAACAAGGAAATAATCAAACCTTACATGACTCATTCTGCCTGAATGGAACGATCCTGCCAAATATGGATATTTTAACATGCAAAGCATAATTCTTCCTGCCAGTATATCATCTAATTAAAACAAACACCTAGCTGCTGACAAAATAAATGAATTCATTGAGACGCACTTCTTTCACTGCTTCTTTGATATTAGAAGAAGAAGAAGCGTCTGACTTCAGAGAGGGACTGTGGTGAGTTCTGATCAAAGCCGGTTGAATAGAACTGTCATTTCACCATGCTTCAGATTAATAATGGGACATTAGCATATTGAGATTACTATCCCACTATCTGTTGTTTTGGGCGCGTTAACCAATATTTCATCATATACTATAATCACTCCCGTCTCTATATCTTACTCACTTCCTCTTCCATTTTTTGGTTACACTGGACTGGAAAAACTCTGATAATTTTTAAAAAGTTCACAAATTGAATCTGTTCTCAAACTGAGAAAAAAAGACACTTCTAATCATGTTATGATTGGACATGAAGATCTTCTAAAGGAGGTCTTGGGGAAACAAGTATCAGACATCACGATCCTTGATTCAACTATGACGACACTCCCCGACATCTCAGTTGAACTCTGCTTGTACTTCCTCTTCCGATCTGAAATCTGTTTATTCAAACCAAATTGTGGTTCCTTAAAATCTATGTTGTAGAGGAAGTTTTGACATGTCTTAGTAGGCAAAGTGCAGGTATAAATAATAAATCGAATGATGTCTGAGTTCCATTTAGCTGTGTCAGTTTCAGAGTCCTGGTACATGCTGACTCACTGTAATGTCTTACCGGGACACTTAAGTAGAACAAAGTCCTCAATAATGTAATTTGTGGCACATGCTTTTCCATCTATGATAACTTAACATGCAATAACTTAGTTTAATAGATAAACTTAAGTATATATATAGTGTTGTTTTAAGGTGGGGATGTGAAATAAGGCAGTGAAAGTAGCATCAAAAATCACTGGTCAACATTCACTCTGTCAGACTATATTACTACAGTATTGGATTGATTTTGATTGTTTGTTCATATTTGCATGTTATATATTTATTTGTAATCTGTCAATGCTTTGGCAATAGAGATTCATGATCTATCATGTCAATAAAGAATTAAATTATAAATATCTGCATGTTAAGGATGGGTCTGCAAATAATCAGAGAGCCCTCTCACTTTTTGTTCCTCTTCCTTCAGGAAAAAGGGTATGTAGTATTAAGAGCGGAACTACTCATTTCTGCAACAGCACACCTCCTGAGGCAGTGAGGGAACCTTAACTCCTCATAATCAGCTCAGTGAATGAGCTTTATTTAAGTCTGTGATGCAGTGTTTCTTAATGTATCAGACACTTTGTGTTTTATATGTTGATGTTTTATTTATTTTGCTAGTGTTTTTGATATGTCTATATTGATGTGTATCTGTATTGTATTGCTGATGTGGGTTTGTATCGTTTTGGTCTACCCCAAGCACAAACCAAGTTCGTATCAATGTTCCATTGACATGGTAATAGATTATTAAATCCTGTTTCCCAATCTTTGTGGTCACTCATTTGTGTTGTAATTTTCAGCATGTGTTGTGTGAGTGGTCACAGGTTTTAGCCACGAAATGCTCACATCTCCAAAACCAGTAGAGAAACTACAGTATATTCTCACGTCCTGGGGATTTGAATTTATGAGTAAATGTATAAGACAAAGAGCAAGTAGTATGATTTCGGCTTTAAGAAAGTGGTTACTGAATGTTAGTTGGAGTCAAAAAGTCTTTCCATTGTTAATAAAAGTCTTGAAGTCTACTTTGATAATGATAAAGTACTGAGAGTAAAAATAATGTTCTTCTGCTGGATTTAGATGAGGTCACCAAACTACATGAACTAATAAGAACGAGGAAGTTATAACTCCACCACTCAAACAGGTACAACAACACAACACACTACACAACAATATGAATATATATTCACTGGCCTCTTTATTAAGTACACCTGTGAAATTTAATTGAATCCAATACAACAGCTCTGCTATAAATTCTACATTTATGATGTTTATACATCTTAATTTTTTGTTGACATTGTCAAGATGTAATTATACATAATTCTAGTTTATGTATATTATTAAGATCATAGTGAGTGATGGTAGTGTATTAGGGTGCATTATATTGAATGGTGTTCCTGATATTTTGTCCACCCCATTAACATACATGAGGGGGGCAAAATATTAGGAACACCAGTCAATATAATGCAATCCAGTACACCACCACCATTTAGTACAACCTCAGTAATACACATTAAGTAGAATTATAACCTAATAAAGTGGCCGGTGGCTATATACTATATCAGAAAGAATTTTCAAAAATGAATGTTATTCAAGTACAGTCCTTAGAAGCAGTCCAACTAGGCCAAAATACATGATAACATGTAGGTGGCACATGGATGTGGAGCCTTTAACATTCAAGTAGTGTTTTTTAGTTACTTCTTTATCTACTATTATGTGTCCAAACTCTGCCAATACCTCGCTCCACATTGTCTTACGTCACATTTAATGTCAAATCTGCAAAGTAACTAGTAATTACAACCATCTGACTTATCAAGTGGGACACGAAGTGAGTCTAGTACTATTACCTCATAACTTACACAGCTCTTCAATAACAAACTTTTTTCGTGGCAGATATTTTCACATGCTATAGCAGGAAAATCACAGGTGTTACATTAATACTTGCTCTATTTCATTTAAATGCGTCTTGAATGTTTATTACACTTGTGCTTTTCTGCTATAACCAGTCATACTTCTTCCCTGCTGTGAAAAAGATTGATAGTGCTTAGACACATGAACTGGTTACTGTGTACTGTAGGATTCTCTTTCTGCATTTACACTTGATTTACAGTAGGTATGTGTGTGTTGAGTGTAGCTACCGACCTGTACCAGTTTGTAGAAGTAGGCGTACTGGCGTGCAGTGTTTTTATACTGGCTCAGGACGTCCTGCACCGCCTGCGTGCCCAGCAGCAGCTGCACCTCGTCCTGCTGGTAGTACAGAGGTGTGTCGTACTCCTGTGGTAGACTGCGGATGTATGGGAGCCAGGGTGACGCTGGATTGGCCCTCTCGCACAGCAGGTGCAGGGCCAGCGTTACGTTGCCCATGGCCTGCAAGATCCGGTCCTGGCTGTACAGAGGACCTGAGACGCAGAGGTTACAGTCGGTCACATATCTGAATGCTGTTTTGAGTATGCTGAAAATCCTGTGGTGCTGCTGTCATAAAGGTTGCATTTTTTAACACCTTACTACTTCACAGAACATCTCTGGTGGCTGCGATTAGACATGAAAGAGCCCACAAGGCACTAGTTCGGGGATTTATAGGTTATCTGGATGTCTAGGCCAACTTAAAGATTAATCAAACTCCATTTGGTTTTTACTCCTTTTATCCTTCTGGTTAAATTATTTGTATTTACTCCCGATAAACACTCTAATCTCATAAACTCATCATCTTGAAGTCCTTACCCAGAATAGAGTTTTGGGCTGACTCTACTGTCATCAGCATCTTCCTGGGAATCCACAGGAACAGCTCTTCTGCCTGCACACACACACACACACACACACACACACACAGTGTAAGTATTAGTGCACACACAGTATCCTCCTCACCGAGTTGCTCTGCCAACCTGCTGAAATATGTTGCACAAGCTCCCTTCCTGTCGAAAATCAACTGTTTAAATATAGGCATGAAAAGTAAAAGAATAATACTCTTCATTCCCTTAACTACTACTGTCAACATTTGTCTGCCAACTTTTAATCAAATGAGAGTAACTTATAGTATATCGCTATAGGTTCCTATGGTATTGATAATGGAAACCTGCAGCAAGATTTGCCCCCTTGTATGTGTTTAAGAGAACCTAAAGTAGAAGGCTGGTATATTATATAGTGTTCTTATTGTCAATAAATCAGAATGGTGTGTGGGATTGAGTTAAAATGTAGTACATGTTTGTGCGTGTGGCTCACCGATTTTTAATTGTTTTTAGATAACAATGGAGCTCTATATCAGGATTTTGCAGATACTTGCTGGTATTGTGTGTGTATGTAGTATTGTGTGTGTGTTCTTATTTTCTCCCGTGTGCATTGTTCTCAAATTATTATTTGTAGTTGTTCTTTGTTTTTGTTCCTTCTCTTCATGTTGTTCTCAGTCTACATTTGTTCTATCTTATTATCAGCTTGTCAATCAAATATGAAGTACTTTTAACTACATTAACTTGTATATATAAATATAGTTTAATTGTTTGATCGATAGTAGATCAATTCATTTTTGGTTTCCAGCTCTGCACATGGGACTTGTTGACACACATTTTATTATACTGTCACACTTATTGTATAAAAATCCTTTCAGAAAGTAAAATCATCCAAAAATCAGTCACCATTGGGTTGAGCTCACCTTTATGTCCCTGGTGGCCTGCAGGCCAAAGCCCTCTGTTCCAAAGTTGGCCACTCTGAAGCCGTCACAGGAAGCCCCGCTCTCCTGAGCCCAGGACATCAGCTCTGGGAAGTAGTCCTCTCTGCTGCCCTCAAACACTATCGATACACCTGAAAATAAAATCATTATTACCTGCTTTGTTCCACCACTGTTAAATTACCCTTGATTTTAAATGACACTGAACAGACTATTGCTCATCACTTTGTATTTTTAGTGCTGTAGGATTTAATACCCTGAAAAGGTACACATATTGTTTGTGTGTGAACATGTACTTACCCTTCTGTTTCTTGCGGATCTTTTCTACCAAGCCTCTGATCTGGATGTATTCCTCCAACTCTTTACCAGCAGAGGGTGCTGCACTGCTGCATTCTGGAGGAACACATCATGGCCATTAACAACTATCACCCTATCACTTGAATTTAAAAATACTAATCACTTTAACTTGACTTAACTGAAAATAGTGAAACATAACTAAACCATGACACTGTTGAGTGCAATGTGATGTTAAATCCAGTGCTTGAGAACTTAAACACAACACTTCAACATCACTGACTGTATTAAGAGTACAAAACAATACTTTCTTTTAGCTTGAGACTGAGTGAGCGTTTCACCTAAATGATCTTAATATGCCCCCATTCCTTTGATCTCTGGTGTTAAGTCATAGAAACACAAAGTAAACTGTACAATGATACAGAAACACTATGCTAAGACAGTTCTATCATGGCACTCTCATTACTGTCTATTAAACTCCCCAAACACTGACCTAGACTGTAATAAATGACAACAGTTTTCTAATTGGCAAACAACAAAGTCAACATATTTTGGTAGGACGCATTTGCTGCCAATTCATATTCTTTTACACATATTTTATCTTACAACACAGCAAGCAATGTCCTCACAATGTAGTAACAGGCTGTTATTGGGATTTGATGGGAGGGGGAAACAGATCACACCTTCCGTTTCTATGAACGTGTCTCAGTGTTTTATACGTTGAAAAACATCTTCATGCTTCTGGCATGTTTTTGCATTTTTTGGTTCCATAGAGCACGTTCACTAGATTCCCTTTCCAGTTGAGCCCAATGAGAACATGCACCTCTAAGACTTCTGCTGGCCAATCCAATATATTTGAGGTTTATTTTAGCCGGCACCAATTAGGATAGGGGTTTCTGGCACAATTTCATCTACTACCAAGGTGCACGGAGAAGTGAAATAAGTCTATAAAACAACTCTAATGTTAGACCAATGCGTTATGGCTTGCACCCTTCGTTAAGGTCATGTACCAACATGTTTCTGCTTACGGCCTTCATCAGGGTCATGGACCAATGTGTTTCTGCTTGTGGCCTTCATCAGGGTCATGGACCAATGTGTTTCTGCTTGTGGCCTTCATCAGGGTCATGAACCAATGTGTTTCTGCTTGTGGCCTTCATCAGGGTCATGGACCAATGTGTTTCTGCTTGTGGCCTTCATCAGGGTCATGGACCAATGTGTTTCGGCTGATGAAGGCCGCAAGTCGAAACACGTTTAAAAGACTACTATACTGTATAGTAGTAGACTACTATACTGTTGGTCTACCAACATTATTGTCGTTGGAACATGTAGGTGGAGCTTTAACCTTTTTAGCTGGTACCAATTAAAAAATGCTTGGAACGATTGCGATATTAGTCGTTCGAACTGGTTTGCAATACTGTATCTCTACTACCGTTATGAGAAATATGTAATTCACAGCTTACGTCCAGTCACAGTGCAACTTAATGTGCAGGGGTCATAGTTGAGTTATAAATTCCTGGCACAGACAGCCTCACCTGCGTGGCTGCTGACAGCTCTGTCAGCTGTGGAGTCAATCACAGTGGACAACAGTAGAGGAGATTTTACCAGCGTCTGGTTCTGTAGTCATTAAGCTAACATTGCTAACATTCAGTACCAGAACAGACAAGCTGCATTGACCTCCATCTCCATGGCCCTTGTAGTCATGTAATTTTGATTCAAGAGCCAAGGTTTGTAATAATTTATCACCTGCCATGCTGTTATCTTGTCTTGCTTTGTGAGCAATGACGGGACTAAAATAAGAAAAGAAAGCTGTAATTTCACTGGCAAAATGAGATTCGACCTGAGGGTTTTTTGAAAGATAATTTGAATCAAGTGTTCAGAAGGCAGCTGGTGTATTCAATGTCACCGGTTTCAGCTGCTTTGGGGACCAGTTCCTGGAACTACATTTTGGCTCTGCTAAGACAATGATATAATGGAGTTCCAGATATTTTCAGAGGTCGCCAACATTACTGTCTGTCATGACTGGTCAAGCGGGTGTGATGTAATCTTTGTCCTAATGTGACAACAGCTTCTAAGTTGCGGCTAAACATTTGAACTTACTGTTTTCAGCACAGTAAATGAAGTACATGTAACATTATGAATTGCTGGCAAGGTGTAGGTGTAATATGTGTGTGTGTGTGTGTGTGTGTGTGTGTGTGTGTGTGTGTGTGTGTGTGAACTGAAGATGTACATACTCTGCAGCAGTTCAGAGATGAGGTTCATCATCTCCTTCGGAGAAACCACAGCGCTGGCTCCTGAGCCCGACTTCTGAGTCTTCACTCGACTCTTCTTTCCCATGGTGCTGGATGGTCAACTGGGCTGAGAAGACAACAATATTACTGTTAAACCTTTCATACTAGGACTTATTTCGTGATATCACCAATATTTTTATTCAAATCAAATAGATGTAGAGAGGATACTATTTTCTTCATTTCAACTTCATTGAAATGAAGAAAACTTTAAATTTGATGACAGAAGTTGGGGACATTTGAAAAAATAGAGTAACTTTCTCTTATGTCCTTGGTTATCTTTAATCCACTCTGCTCCAAGCCACAGAGATAAAACTGACAAGTAGGCTGGCTCTAATAAGCGCCCAGAGCCACACTTCACCTTTTAAATGCTTTAAGTATTTCTAAGAATGAGTCTGTGTCATCAGTGTTCCATTCTCCTGAGGCTTCTTCCAAGAAAAAGGTTTACTCTGTTATACATTGGGCTTATGTATACTGTGGTGAACAATGCATGGAGTGCTGGTGAAAAGCTGTGCAGCCAAGAATGAACTTTTTTTGCTCACGAGTGATGATTATTGAGTAATACACCGTTACAGGACTAAAATATTACGTAACAGCTGAGGTAAAGCTGACCCTGTGAATACAGAGGTTCTACAGTTGAGGAAATGCAGTGCCAAAGGAAAGGACAGGCCGCAAGGTAAAGCATGGAAAATGTTCTAAATATAGTGTACATTGAAACTGATATTGATTTTTTAGGTTGCTAAAATACATTTTGCTACTGGCCTTGTCCACAGCAGCACAATGCTTGGCTTCCGTGCCGATATTCCTGCCTGCTTTTCCAAGCTGGGAGCATGCCAACCCAAATGTACTGCAGGTTATATACTGACTATGAAAAACTACCTTATTCAACCCCACTTCAAAAAACCCAAACTCTCCCTTTAATTGTCATTATTTTAATTTTCAAGTGTTAAAATAGCTGTTACTCAGCCACAATAAAACATCTAAAATGTTAATTAGCATAGTCATTCAAGGTACAATATTAAAGTATTCAAAAGGTCTATGTTGCCTTTGTTTTTCATTGGAAAAATAAGCAATCCACATTTAAACTCAGCAATAATGTTCCTTGATGCCAGCATCTTGGTACATTTGCAGAACACATTATAAACATTACCAAAACACAAATCACCCATACAAATACAGGTTTTGGTAATAAAAGCTCAAATAAATATAAATCAAATCAAACAAATGTTGTGCCAGGAAAACCAGTCTGTCCACAGCATCTGATTTCAGTGTGGACCCATGTCAGGTTCCACCGGTGCAGAAAGCTCTCTCAGCACTATCGGGCAGGAATACACAGGTATTTCCAGCACCACAAAGGGTCTGTGTCACTGTCGACCTCCACAGTCCACAGGTAGCTTCTCTGCTCCACTTTATTAGCCTACTTGTCTCCGAGAGTTGCTCTGCTGCCCTGCTTTTTGAAAAACCTGGCCAGTCTTTTTTTTGTGTGTGTGTTAACTTCGGGTCCAGCTGCTGTTGCAGTCCTTGGGAGAACTGAAGAAGTGCCAGGGTTCTCTGTCTGTTGCTCTGCCAGCAGTGATTTGATCTCTTTCACTGCTCGAGCTTTGATGTCATCCACCTTTTCATTCTTGATGTAGGTAGTTTTGAAGAGAGGATCAAGAATAAAAGCTGTATCTCGCAGGTCATCTGTGCCAGGATCCGAGTACTTTTCATTCACATAGGTTAGAATGGTCGTCTTCATGTTCTTGGTCAGTCGAGTGTGTTTTTCTCCCTCTCCAACAATGGTTTCACTGTAGAGACTGAGTACTGGGTTGAGGTATGAGACGCTAACATAGTGTTCATCAGACAGGCATCTGTGAACTCCTGAAGTAGGCTCAACACCTTGTTTACTGCCTCCAGCACATGCATGTCCTGCCAACTGAGCAACAAGTGCCTCGTTTTCTTGTCAGCTTCCAATAGCTGACTTATGGCTCCCCATCTAATAGGCCTCTATTGTGAGCTGTTTCTTTGGCAGACCCAGTTCAGCCTGAGCGAGCAATGGCCAGGTCCTTCTGCCTTTTCCAACTGCACCTTCTATCTCACCTTCTCTTTTAAAGTTCTCTCTGTAAAAACAACAAAAACACAATGTTTAACACCTTTTCACCATTATAGAAATATTATAGCCCGCTAATTCAAAGTTGAATAAAAATAAAATCCATTTTTGAAAACATCACACAATTTTAAATATGTACTAATTGTAGGCTATTAAAAATATAACTACTTCAAAAAGACATTGTTTAAATGAAATAAATATTATAATCATATTTACCTATGTCAAGGTGATGTCTGTCTGTCTTCATGATGTTGGTCCCACTGTCAGTTGTTAGGACCACCTGACAGTCTCCAGAAATCAAGCACTTCTCTCCAGCCTTGTGTGATTATTCTCCAATCGTTACTGATGAAGGGCACCATTAAGCTGAGGTATTAGCTCCACTGTGCAACTTGACCACAAGTCTGTTGTTGTAGAAATGTGGGCAACTGTACATAGCTCTGCTTCCAGCTTGCTTTGGTGTTGTTAGTGTAATGTTAAGATAGCAGTCTGGCTGAAGTATTTTCACCCCGGTAAGACAAACCGAGAATCCAGTGTTTTAAGCATTGCTCTGACCCCGTTTTTCTCAACTGTCTGTAGCAGAATCACATCCTTGCATTGGTGGATGGATGGTAATGCCATTCATGTCGCTCCACTGTTTGTTTTTCCTGTCATGTGCAGTGCCTCAAGCAAAATGCTTCTTCTTACAATGTCTGGCCTTTTGTCTTCACCGTTTCACTGGTGCAACCGAAAATTCACTCTCAGTATTCAGTTGTAAGTTTTCTGCTGAGTTAATTGAATAAGTTGCAAGTAGCTCGACAAACTTTTTAATTAATTTATTAATCTTTTAGTCTACATTGGATTTTTTTTAAACACAAAAAACCTCCTCATCCTCCATTTCTCTTTTCTGTTCTTGAATGTAGTGTCTCTGTTCTTGAACAGAGTCTCTTCTGGCTGTTAACAGACTGCTATGCTACCTGGTTAGCTAGCAAGCTATACCTAGCATTCCATTCAGTGGTGTAACTTTGTAAATGTTTATTATTATTAGTGTGACAAATGATAAGTGTCACAAATTGTTAGTTGTGGGTTATTAACAGTTGTGTTATAAAGTTATCACTGTTAGTAAGAAGGGTACGCAGTTAATACAGATTCCCCCCTCAAGCAAACAACAGTGACAAACTTTTGGTGAAGTGTGAAATGTAAGTGGCTGTGTCTCAAATAGCGCACTTGCACACTTCAAGCACTATGTTTTAGGGCATAGTGCGTTCACACTGAAGAACAAGCGAAAACTCAGTGCTCTGATAGTACCCGGATGGTGCACTAAAAACGGACAAAAAATCCAGTGTGAGATGATGGACACTACTCACACTAAACGGACGCCATTTTGCCTACGTAGCGGAAGGGGAGGGACTTTTTGCCCAGTTTTCTGATTTCAATTGGCAGCCAGCAGCGACATGCAAGCCCGTCACTTCCGCTAAGTGCAAAACGCCAGTGCTCCATTTCAGACAATACTTACCCACGACAGTGTGCACCACAGAGGTAAGTGCTCAGTGCGCACTACGCACTACAGTCTGGTGCACTCACGTAAGTGCTCCATTTGAGACACAGCCAATGTGACATATAGTGAAATAAGTGTTAGCACCACTGGCAACAACACTGGCAACAACAGTGATTCGACAAACAGAATGCTACGCTACCTGGTTAGCTAGAAAGCTATACTTAGCATGAAATGATTTAAGTGTCACAAATTGTTAGTTGTGGGTTATTGGTAAACAGTTAATAGGGGTTTCCTATCAATAAACTCAACACAGCTTCCCCATAATGTAGCGTCTTTGTCGTGACAGTATTATATATATTTTTCTGCCTATTGAAGAGCAGTAATTGTTTCAGTGTGATGGTATATGAAAAATACATACAGGAAGTTAAACCAGTATGGCTGTCCTTACAATGACATCCAAGCCAACACTTCAGTGGCAGACTGATATTTCATTAAGTTACAGTGTTAGGCCAAAAGCTTTTACACCAGCAAAATGACACCTCTAAATATACCAGGTGTCAATGTCCGATTTATACGGACCAATTCAATTCCCAAACAGGCCTTAACACTACTAATACGAATTCCTCTTCCCTCTGCAGCTGCTCACCCCACTTGCTCGCTCTCTCTGCCTCTCTCTCTGTGTCACACAAATAAATGCACACACACACATACCATTACACAATCCAGACAGTTTACCAAGGCAAAGGAAGTGACTGAGGCCATTTTGGCAGTTAGGGTCTTTTTCTGTCTGACAGAAGGCCCATCCACTCTTCACACTAGCAGCACACACACACACACACAGCCAATGTTTCTCTGCCTCACTCTCTCACACGCCAGACAGCTGCTCAGTGATATTCAGTAGCAGTTGTCACTGTGTTCCAGAGCCAGTAGCTTACAAGGAGAGCAGAGCTTCGGGAGGCCACTGTTCACCACAAATTCATAAAAAAGCACGTAGATGGAGATTAAAAACAGGAACTGTCACAACTCAGCGGATTATATGATTTTACCATATTTCAATTTTAATCCCAAAATAGGAAGTAGTTGTATTTAAACCACATTGGACCATAGATGGAGGGTCAATGCTGTCAAAAACATATACTTTTATTATTGTTGATAGTTCAGAGGCATCACAATCTGGCATAATCTGTAGTTGAAAATAGTGTAAAAAAAATCTGCAATGCCCAACTGTTTTAGGAAACACTTTGAAAGGAAACTATGAATTTGGCAACCATTATATCTTCAGAAGGAAGGAGTGGGTTGGTGTGTCACAGAAAGGGCAGGAAGTCAGAAACTTGTTGATGTCGATAGGAAAACTGTAAAATAATACACAAGGCAGACTTATTCCTCTCTTCTCTCCATGCACTAGTTATTATCTCTGTTACAAAATAGCAAATAGAGGCCTGTGTAAGTGAACTCTCAGGAAATCAATGCTGAACATGTGGTTTAGCAAACGACCGCAGATGGGTTCCCAGAGCCAATGAAACATTTAGTTTTTCTAAAACTTGGTACATCAGTCACATTGTGTACAAAGTGCTGCTGTTTAAAGGATAAGTTCATGATGTCAGGTGTCCATTTTTTGCCCATTCCCCCTTTTCATATGGACTATTAAAATATCTCCTTCAAAGGTACTTTCAGTGGAAGTGATGGAGGACAAAATCCACAGTGTGTCCACACAGTCCTATCAAGTAGATATCTGACACATTTACAGTCAATTCCCTCTTTGGTGTTTCCTCTGTTGAGCTGTGGTGGAAGTATAGTAACAAAAAGAGGACCTTTGGCACTAAAAAGACTGCAATGTTGAAACATATCTAGTTGACTAATTTGGATGACTGAAGCTTCATATTAGCTTCAGCTCAACTTTTAAATACATGTTTGCACAGAGGGAGGACTGTGGATTTTGTCCTCCATCATTGTAAGAAGGGATCCTTTAAAAAGGTCAGTATGAACAGAAGGAAGGATCACAGCCAGAAAAACCTGTTTCCATGTTCATTTTGGCTCCTGACACTTGTT
The DNA here is from genome assembly GCF_027409825.1 of Scomber japonicus. NCBI lineage: Eukaryota > Metazoa > Chordata > Actinopteri > Scombriformes > Scombridae > Scomber > Scomber japonicus. The sequence goes on along the minus strand of NC_070593.1, from coordinate 26,699,318 downwards.
TTAAGACTTGAAAAATTGTGAACTCATCCTTCAAGGCATTTTTGGGAACCTTATGCTTAAAATGTATATAACCATGCAGGTGAAACTTCTATGTTCCTAAGCTTAACTGGACGCTATTCACCTATGATGGACCAGCTACTATAAAAGAAAAAAAAGTAACAGAGTAAAGCTTCACCCGGTGCTGTTTAGGCTAATGACTTAGTTAACATGTCAGTGTGGTTGACTGGATTTTTGGAGCCCAATACCTATACCGATATAGGGAGAAAAAATTCCACCAGATAATCGTAGATATACAGAATATGTCACATTTTTTGCAATGTGGTTATCACGCACATTGTGAAGATATGTGATAGAGGCCATGATATTTTACAGTTTAACTATAACCTGCACTGAAACAGTAAACTACACTGGCAATTTACTACTTACAAATTCCTTTAGATAATAAAACATACAACACCAAAAAAATACATACATATATATTAAACTTGAATTTAGAAGAATGATCAAATGTGCATAAAACACTGCCAGTATAACTTTTTATTTTATTTTTAATCGGTGCAAATTGGACAACATATATCTGATAAGCCAATATCGGCTGATATTATCGACTGACCAAAAATATATCGGTCTGGCTCATGAAAGCCTATCTTGTCAAATTCAGCTCCTTCGTAGCTAGTACAACATGCCAGCAAACTGTACATTACAATGAATACGTGTAAATAGTGTTACTTTCTAAAGACTCACTACAACAAGCTGGTGTTAATATTTAGGTAGCTGTTAGGTGAGGCATTGGCAACTCCCCAGCATTTATAAGCCGAGAGCTTCATAGGTTAATAGTTCAGTTATTTGCAGCTTTCCCAATAGGCCAGCAGCTAGTTTGCTAGCATAGAGGCATCACGCCCATCCGAGCAGAGAGCAGGCTGCAGAGCTCATCCATCTCTACTGGCTGCACGGACTAAACCTTACCAGGCTAGCTGTTAGCTGCTAAGCTGTCAAGTCATAAAGGATCAGCCTGAGTTTTTAGAAGGAGCTAATCTGCTGGATTGTGGCTAGCCTCGCCTGCTAAAATCACAACTGCCTCCAACACCACACACACGCACTCGCATAGAAATAGCAGTGAAGTCACAACTTTACAAAACTATAAACCATAAAACATTTTTCTACGATTCAGTCATTACCTTTTTTTTAAGTGACAGCAGCAGTTCCTCTGTTCCTGCCTGCACTGAAGCCTAACTTGACTGACTCTTGCGTTCGATTGGAGTAACGATGCAAGTACGCCCACAAAAACAACACCGGTCTCCGGCATTCCGATTGGTTGTAGCGCTGCGGAACACGAGAGCAATTGGTTAAAAAGTGCTGATTTTTTTGTAAATTGAACAAGCCCCGTCCTACTACGCGTTACGATTGGATACTTACTTTTAGAAAGATTAAAATGACCATATAAGGTAATGTTTGCGCTTCTAAGATTGGCTCAAACTATGTCAATCACTAATAAGGCTCCAGCGTAGTACTGTGGTCTTTGTTTGGATGTAGTACACAGCTGCTGCTACTACAGCACATTTAACACATTGAACTGTTTCACTATCAATGGAACTGACTCTCTTTTACTCTTGAAATGTATTAAGTGTCGCCATTACTGTCTAAAGGCAACGAGAGTTAGTTTGAACACATTTTCCCGCGGTTTGGACTCATTGTTTGTATGACTCGCATTGCAGTACAGTAACGTTAATAGAAGCTAGCAGCTTAAATGCTGTTTCCTTCAACGCACTATATCCGGAAAAGACAAACTCCAGGCTCAAGAGGTCCTGCTGCTTGCGGGACCAAAAGGACTTGGCCACCCTGGACCACATAAGACCCTGTTCATTCTGGGACAGGAAGGACTCGGCCGCCCTGGATCACATCAAACCATGCTGGTACTGGGACAAGAAGGACCTGGCCCACACCCCGTCGCAGTCAGAGGGACTGGACCCTGCCACTGAGGCCCGGTACCGGAGAGAAGGGGCTCGGTTCATCTTTGATGTTGGTACACGACTTGGGCTGTATCCTTTTGTTGGAAAATATATTTGATCGTTATGACACCTGGTACACCTAGCTTACGTTATTACACCGTGTAACTGATGAGCTGCTGTGTGTGTGAACCACACGCTTGTATGGATGGTGCATGTGACAGTCTGGTGTTGTGCTGCAGGCTAAAGGCTACATTGTGCACTAGAAACCTCCAAAACAGTAATGTATGAATTGACAATATTTTGGGAAGGTCTTTGATTTGGGTAAAAGCTAGTGGGTAATGTTTGTATAGAAGTTAAACTGCAGTTACCAGTCAAAAGCCTTAAAGGATGACTTAACAGTTTTTCAAGTGTGTCTTAAAACAGCAGTCAGGAGCCTAAATGAATATTGAAACATGTTTTTCTTACTGTAATCGTTCCTCCTGTTCATACTGACCTTTTTAAAGGAACCCTTCATAATGCAATTACAATGGAAGTGAAAAATGCATGTAAAAGTTGATCTGAAGCTAATATGAAGCTTCAGCCGTCCCAATGAGTCAAATCAAGCAGATATGTTTCAACATTACAGTGTTTTTAGTGCCAAAATTGTCTGAGGAAACACATAGAGGGAATTTGATGCTAAAAACACTGTAAATGTTATCACTTGATATGACTAACTCAGACTGCTGAAGCTGAATAGAAGCTTCACATCTTCTTTTAAATGACTGTGGACACACTGCAGATTAAGTCCTCCATCACTTCCACTGAAAGCACCTTTTGAAGGAGATCTTTTAATAGTCAGTATGAACAGGAGGAATGATTACAGAGAGGAAAACCTATTTCGCTGTTCATATGGACACCTGACTGCTGGTTTAAGACACACTTGAAAAACGGTGAGCCTGTCCTTTAAACATCTTCTGGCCTGGAAAATTGAAATTCTAGCAAGACCAAGTTTAGAGGTCATGCTTGGAAACAAACTTGGCAGGTGGTTGGATGAACCATCTGTCTATCACTGTCTTACCTTGCGATGCAAATGGCTTTGTGAGATCACAGGATCACGCGAGAATCCTCACAGGATGCTGATCAGTCCAAACCACTGGTGGTTATGACATAAGTGAATAACTTGATGTTGTGATCTCATAAATCCAGGCAGGCAAGTAACCCATCCTGAGACTAATCAGAGAAGTGACCACTGTCTGCTAGTGTCAAAAACTATGCTGTCAGATCCCTTAACCTCTGTGACTGCAGGCACTATGAAACACTGGCTACTGGAATCGTTTACTTCCACCGCTTCTACATGTTCCACTCATTCAAGCAGTTCCCTAGATATGTAAGTGTACAGTTCTTTCATCCATGTCAAGCCTAGCCATCTGTCTGCTACCATTTGTTGGGTTTATGATGAAACAGAACTGAGTTGTATGGCAACACTGTGGTGTTCTACAAAGTCACCAGTGTTTTCATGTTTTCTGGAAATTATTGGAAGAGGAAATAAAAAAACTGTAATAATGCATTCTAACCTATTCCATACTATTAAATCTTCCTCAGCATCATCTGTACATTTCTCAAATAGGCTGTGAAAATGGAATTTACCATACATTTTCTTCCTAACCTGGTGCATGTGTGTAGGTGACAGGAGGATGCTGCCTTTTCCTGGCAGGCAAAGTGGAGGAAACACCGAAGAAGTGCAAAGACATCATCAAGACAGCCCGCAGCCTTCTCAATGATATCCAGTTTGCACAGTTTGGAGATGATCCCAAGGTCTGTAACAAGAAATCCTTTCAAGACATGACCAGTAATGTCTTGTTGAAAATGCTGGAATGCTGGGAAATTACTGGGAGACAGAGACTCAAAAAAAGTATTTAGTTTAGTCTTTTCTGGGCAGCTCCTTTTTATAATAGTTGAGTGTTTTGTGAGTGCGAATGTACAAAGCTTCTTAAATAAAAACCAAATTCCTACAAATATCAGAGGTTTACTAAAAATGTGCATTTCATGTCTTCACATTACAGCCTCTTCTTGAAGCTGCAGATTTTTGACAGAATGTAACTGTATCTATCAATGCATAGCTGAGGAGGCCTTTCTTATATAAAGTCTGTCACAGTTTATTCATGGTACGTTGCTTTCCCCCAACAGGAGGAGGTAATGGTGTTGGAGCGCATCCTGCTGCAGACCATCAAGTTTGACCTGCAGGTGGAGCACCCCTACCAGTTCCTGCTACGCTATGCAAAGCAGCTTAAAGGTACATCTGTCTCTTTTTTGTTCATTTCTGGGTCACATGGGCAAAATCTAAATCATGAATGCTCAACGCCGTGTTTGACGGTGAACATTCTTAATCAATCAAACAAACTTTATTTAAACAGCATCTTTCAGACAGGTTAATGTAGTTCAAAGTGCTTCAAAGTTCATTGACATGCTGATATTAAGACAGAACAAGTGAAGAACAGGCCGAAGAACAAAAACAATGAAAGAGCAAATTACAAAGACAAAACAACAACAACAAAAAACCAAAACCCCAAAACTTTAGTTTAATATAGAGAATTTGTGTTTTTGTTTAGTTTTTTCAGAAAAGCTGACATTACCACATTAAATATGACTAAAATAACATCTTTATCAAAAACAGAATATATTAATATGCAAATATTGTTCATTTTAAAACTTCATCTGCTGAATGAAAGATATTTCCTACTTAACTGATAAGTAGCATCTGGATCATGATTGGCTCCGAAGTTGTGATGTCACGAAAATCCTACTGGTAGGTCCACATCACGGAGAAACATTCCCTCCTCAGCAGAAAATAGGTAGAAACAAACTTTGCACATCAGGATGGGTGAAGGTCTAAGGAACAATAAGCAAAGCATATGTTTGGAGGGTAACCTTAGATGTGTGATTAAAAAGCAATGTAGAATGTGATGATGGAGACATAAATGTGATTTTTGTTTTTTAGGTGACAAGAACAAGGTACAGAAGCTGGTCCAGATGGCCTGGACCTTTGTGAATGACAGGTGAGCTCAGAAACCAGTTTACATTCACAAATTTTCTGCTGCAACTCTGTGGAGTGTATTATAATTATATGCCAGATGTTAGCAGACTGACAGATGTGTACAAGAGAACATAGAATAATAATACTGTCGACCCCCCCCCCCCCCCCCCCAGCCTTTGCACCATGGTGGTACTGCAGTGGGAGCCACAAATTGTAGCAGTGGCCGTCATGTATCTGGCCGGTCGTCTCTCTAAGCTCGACATCCAGGAGTGGACATCCAAGCAGTCATCTCGTCGCTGGTGGGAGCAGTTTGTCCATGATGTGCCTGTGGAGGTGCTGGAAGGTAACAGGAATACTGTCACTCTATTTATAGTCTATACTGTATGTTATATAAGCTTTTCTATTCTTACCTATTGCCTCCATTCGCTTCTCCTTTTCCTCTCTCCGGCTCTCCTCCATCACAAAGATATCTGCCATCAGATCTTGGACTTGTATTCTCAGGCCAAGCAGCAGATTCCTGATGGAGGGCTCGGGAGTGGGGAGAACCCCCTGTCATCTTCCATCCCACCTCCCATAGTCCCACAGCTGATCAAGAAAGCCTCCCCTCAGTCCAGCCCCAGACCACCAAGACCAGTCCAGGTGAGCAGAGTGACGGTGAACATATCTCAGCCTATGTTTGTTTTATCTAACTTTATCCTTTAAAATTGTGCTTTTTCTGATTCTTATGGTTTTTTTTTCCTTTCTTTGTTTTTTAGCCATCTCCCAAAGATGACAGCAAGGCCCCTAGTGAGTAAAACACACTGAATGACTCACAATTCAGTTTCAGCTCATCAATTCATACTGTAATTTGAGCTGTCTCTTTTTTTTTTTCTTAATCAGCGTCTTCCCTTTTTATTGTGTTTTTGTTTTCTAGAGCTCCCAACTATTGAACCTCCACCTCCTCCACCACCCCCTCCTCCTCCGGTCTCTATGAATCCAGGTCAGTGTGTCTTCTGCTCCTTATTAAACACTCCATTAGTCATCCTCACATGTTTTGTTTTTTTTAAAGCAGCCTTAAAACTTAAATCCTATCTCAATAACTCAAACTGATTAGCCTGTAATTTATATACATTAACTCTACAAAATGTGTAGTGTTTATACAGGAGGGCATGAGGTTAGATACACATTGATGAAAAGATAAATGAATTCAATCTCCCAATTTAGAAGATGGATAGAAGTAACTGATTGAAGCAAGAAATGTCTCCTGAATGTTAATAATAACTTCAGCATGCTCATTATTTTATGCTCGATTTTACTGCTTACTGCTCTATGTGTTTACCTTATCCTAGGCTTTATATTGTTGTTAGTGAATAAATGCAGCCTTTCAGTATTCAGTTATTTTTTAAGTTCTTAGAAATGGTTTGGAGATATTAACCAAGTCATGTGAACCTGATATTATATGAATAAGCCTACCAATGTTTTTTGCGCGTTTCAAATTGTGAAATGTGTCTTTAATTTTAAAGTGTTGCTGGAGGAAATCTTAACCTGCTTGTCTAGGCACATTTTTATAAACACACAATGAGAAATACATCAATAAAATATACATAGAATACTTAGCTTTTTTCTCCCTGAAGGACTCAAACGAAGTCACATGAACACATCAGATAGATCAATATAAAAAAGGAGCAAAGGGAAAACCAGAGTTCACAAGTTGAAACTATTTTAAAAATGAGAAGGGAAAAAAAGGATGTGTCCACAGGATGCAGCTGTCTTTTGCTGTTGGTGACACAGCTTTCCCAATGTTCAGATCTCCAGTCAGAAGCACTTGCACTTGTCATCTTTTGCCCTAATTTAATTGTATTGAAAATTCAGCTCAGTGAGGATCAATGTAGTAACTAACTTTTAAGTGTGTGAATTTCACGCTTCAAAGATACAAGATAGTCCAGCAGAAGTTGATTCACCACTTAAAGAAAGCAGTGGTGAATGATATGATCAGTGGATCATCTCCTAAGGGAGTTGGAATGCAATGTAGAGCCATGTCCAGTAGACATTAGTGCTCAGATAGGATATGACCTCCAGCCATGTTCATCTAAGTCTGTTAATAACTGAAACAGCATTTCACATGCCTGACCAGTCCTGCTAAGTCAACCCAAAGCCTCTACATTAATGGCCTTCATTCTCAGGCCAAGTACTGATCTCTTCATATTAGCCAGGCCTGTGTGGGGGTGTGTGGGGGTGTGTGTGTCTATGTGTGTATGATACACAGCTCAGCATGTTATTTTGAATCCTATAAAATATTTAGCTCATAATAAGATGTAAACCAACAGTAATCTTTTAATCATCATACATCACTACATCTCTTTTCTCTCCCGATCATAAACCTCCTTCCTCCAACCCTCCCCAGATCTCACCTCTAAACCAAACCCCCCTCCCCTACCCCACTGCCCACCTCCCCCACCTCCTCCCCCAATAGACCTTCCCACCGCTAGCTCCCTGGTGTCCAGCGAAGGCTACCAGAATCTCCAGTCCATGATGAAGACAGAGGGCACCTGTTACCCCACCATACCCCAGGCCTGTGCCCCACCTATGGGTTACCACCCCTACGGCCCAGGCACAACGGCCTACCACACTCCCCCACTCTCCGCCTACAGCTACTTGCTTGCACCTCCCCCGCCCTCAGTCATGGGGATGGCATCCGGTTTGCCTAGTGGGTACCCCCCACCAACAACCGCAGGACACAATCAGCTACCACCTCCGCTGCCTCCTGGTATGCCCCCTGTTGGCGGGATGAATCGGGGAACATGGATGAGATGAGCCAAATGATAACACAGAAAGTTTTAGAAAAGTTCAGATAAAATCTTTTAAACTATTGGGATTGATCTTAAATGACAGTGATCAACTTTGACTAAAGGAGAACACTCTGATTGCCAGTTTTGTGGTGAAAATGTGTACATTTACACAATTATGAAAAGCTCATGTAGGTGTTACTTGACAAAACAGTGTTGACAGAGACATGGAGGATTATAAAATGAATGTCTTCCTTTAGTTCTCTGCTTTTTTGCACAACACATTGTGTCATATTTTTAAAAAGTAGACAGTATTGTGCTTTGATAATCACAACTGCCTCATGTCCTATTTAAATACTGATAGGAATTGTGTTGTTGTCATGTCGGATCTAAGTACTTTCCTTTTTTGCATCAGATTTTCCAGTTTGAATATTATGAGTGAGATGTTTTTGGTGTTTAGCAGCACATGTGGATTACTTATTTTTTTTAAAAGCCTATTAAATGAGAACACAGCACTGTAAAATGCATTTTCTCCTATTTTAAGTTGCTCAGTCCATTATGTTTCTATCCCTTAAAAGAAATATAATGGATTGATCAATCAACAACTGATCAGTCAGTCCTTTATGTTTTGGTTCACACACAAATGTTTCCTTTTGTCAGCTTTAATTCAACTTGTTCAATTTTTGTTTTTGTAATTACTTTATTTTCGTATAATGTGAATACATAAGCACACCCTTTTTAAAATACGTTGGATGTTTACTTTTTTTACTGTCAGAGTGTAATAAACCACTAAGAATAACTGCTATTAATTTCCCATCCATTATTGTCCTGTAAATGTAATAGTATTGCATTATCAGAGTAAGAAGAGTATGACCTATTTAATTGTCTTACAATGGTCTCTTAACATACTCACACAGCTCTATTGGATGTGCTCTTGAAGGGGGTACCCTCTCATGTTCTGTTTGCTCTTATGAATTTATTTTAACCTAGATGATATTTAACATTATAATATAAAAGTGGCAGTAAGTTTGCATACATACTATAGCATACATTCTACAATCTCTCTGTATTTTACTCTTGTATAGGACACACAGGTGTATGATTCATCCCACTTTTCAAATTTAAAAAATCACGTTTTTTTTTACGGTAATTGTTGAGATTTAGTCTTAATGTCATTTGTCATTTCACAATATAAATACATCTTTAAAATTCTAATAGATGCAAATTAATGTTTGTTAACACTGCTCCATATGGTAAGTCTGAATATCATTCACAGGCTAATGTGTCACTTTGTATGTAGCGTCAGGGAAAGAGGATGGGAACCATGCATTTATAATTGTCAGGCAAATAACCGTGTTCACTTTTTTGGGTCATCACCAGTTTGCACCCCTGTGGTTTTTACAAAGTTTGTATAACGTATCTATACTGAAAGACAAGCCAGCCATCACAGAGCGGAAGCCATTTTGTTGTTCCCACATATTTTTAGGCCATCTCTCCTGTTGCATGCCAGTGTTCACATTTAATGTGACTGAAATGTTTCTGTCAAGAATGTAAAAAAGAGCTAGAGAAAGAAGTTCTGACAACACTGACAATTTTCCAACCTGTGCACAGTTGGCCAATCACTGCAAAAAATATCTGATTTTCAGTTTCAGAACATTACACAAAATCCTCTAATCCATTGTCAGAATGGTGTGAGGGGAAGTCTTTTCTGAAGCTATTTGACCATCCAACAAGCATGTCTGACACAGTGTATGCCAAGTCTATCTGCAGTTGCTTAGTAAAAGCAAAAATTTCAACATTATCCTTGCACTTGTCTTCATGTATCTAATTTCACAAATGATTAAATTTAAGACAACATTAGGTTGGCAAGATCTTAGATTTAATATTTTTACAAGATTACATATTGGTCTTTGGAATGGCTAGCCTTTGTGCTGGACATTGCACGGCATATGTCAGAAAGGTATGAACACTTAAAAATGCAAATGTTGGGCTGAAACCCAAGACCCTGAGATTAAGAGTCTCATGCCCTACTGACAGAGCGACCAGACTCCTCACAGTATGTGTTTTTGGATAAAGAAGAATGTTGTATTGGAATACATTATCCTTGCCCCTGCACCTAATTTTGTGATTGATTAAATTTAACAACCACAAAATAAGGTGGACTATGTGGTGACTGGAATGCACAGCCTTTGTGCTGGTCATGGCATGGCGATGTGAGACAATCATGTACAAAGTATGAACACGCTCAAATGCACTTTAATGATCCCTTGGACTTGTTTGATAAGTTATATTTATAACTGCATAAAGTATGTATGCATCTGAATATTATTCCATAGGATGTTGTAAATGTCCAATGTGGGAATTCAACCCACGACCCTGAAATTAAAAGTCTCATGCTCTACCGACTGAGCTAACCGGGCTCTTTTTATCTTTCCAGAGCTGAGATGTTTCGAGAAACAAGGCTGTTGTTTTGTGGTTCATTATCCTTGCGCTAATTTCATGTATCTCATTTCATGCATCTCATTTCACAAATCTTTCAATTGAAGAACAATTAAATGAGTTGGACAACATCTTAAAATTGAATTGTGTACAAAAGGCAGAACAGGTCAATGGAATGTAGAACCTTTGTGCTTGACATCTCATGGCATATCTGAGAGTGTCTTGTAGGAAATATGACCACATACAAATGCACCGTCATGATCCCGGTGCCTTGTTTGGCAAATTCATACCAATTATATTTGAAACTGGGCATACAGTACCTTTGCATTGGAAAGACTGCCACAGACAGCTCCAAAGATTAAGCTCTGCGCCCAATGTGGGGCTCGAACCCACGACCCTGAGATTAAGAGTCTCATGCTCTACCGACTGAGCTAACCGGGCTCTTTTTCTCTTTCCAGAGCTGAAATTTTTCAAGAAACAAGGCTGTTGTTTTGTGGTTCATTATTCTTGCGCTAATTTCATGCATCTCATTTCACAAATCTTTTAATTGAAGAACAATTAAGTGAGTTGGACAACATCTTAAAATTGAATTGTGTACAAAAGGCAGAACAGGTCAATGGAATGTAGAACTTTTGTGCTTGACATCTCATAGCTAATCTGAGAAGGTCTTGTGGGAAGTATGACCACATACAAATGCACCGCCATGATCCCGTGGACCTGTTTTGCAAGTTTAAACAAATTCTATTCAAAACTGTGCATGCATTATGTATGAATCTGAATATGCTGCATAGGATGAGCTGTACGCCCAATGTGGGACTTGAACCCACGACCCTGAGATTAAAAGTCTCATGCTCTACCGACTGAGCTAACCGGGCTCTTTTTGTCTTTCCAGAGCTGAAATTTTTCGAGAAACAAGGCTGTTGTTTTGTGGTTCATTATCCTTGCGCTAATTTCATGCATCTCATTTCACAAATCTTTCAATTGAAGAACAATTAAATGAGTTGGACAACATCTTAAAATTGAATTGTGTACAAAAGGCAGAACAGGTCAATGGAATGTAGAACCTTTGTGCTTGACATCTCATGGCATATCTGAGAGTGTCTTGTCGGAAGTATGACCACATACAAATGCACCGCCATGATCCCGTGGACCTGTTTTGCAAGTTTAAACAAATTCTATTCAAAAATGTGCATGCATTATGTATGAATCTGAATATGCTGCATAGGATGAGCTGTACGCCCAATGTGGGACTTGAACCCACAACCCTGAGATTAAAAGTCTCATGCTCTACCGACTGAGCTAACCAGGCTCTTTTTGTCTTTCCAGAGCTGAAATTTTTCGAGAAACAAGGCTGTTGTTTTGTGGTTCATTATCCTTGTGCTAATTTCATGCATCTCATTTCACAAATCTTTCAATTGAAGAACAATTAAATGAGTTGGACAACATCTTAAAATTGAATTGTGTACAAAATGCAGAACAGGTCAATGGAATGTAGAACCTTTGTGCTTGACATCTCATGGCATATCTGAGAGTGTCTTGTAGGAAATATGACCACATACAAATGCACCGTCATGATCCCGGTGCCTTGTTTGGCAAATTCATACCAATTGTATTTGAAACTGGGCATACAGTACCTTTGCATTGGAAAGACTGCCACAGACAGCTCCAAAGATTAAGCTCTGCGCCCAATGTGGGGCTCGAACCCACGACCCTGAGATTAAGAGTCTCATGCTCTACCGACTGAGCTAACCAGGCTCTTTTTGTCTTTCCAGAGCTGAAATTTTTCGAGAAACAAGGCTGTTGTTTTGTGGTTCATTATCCTTGCGCTAATTTCATGCATCTCATTTCACAAATCTTTCAATTGAAGAACAATTAAATGAGTTGGACAACATCTTAAAATTGAATTGTGTACAAAAGGCAGAACAGGTCAATGGAATGTAGAACCTTTGTGCTTGACATCTCATGGCATATCTGAGAGTGTCTTGTCGGAAGTATGACCACATACAAATGCACCGCCATGATCCCGTGGACCTGTTTTGCAAGTTTAAACAAATTCTATTCAAAACTCTGCATGCATGATGTATGAATCTGAATATGCTGCATAGGATGAGCTGTACGCCCAATGTGGGACTCGAACCCACGACCCTGAGATTAAAAGTCTCATGCTCTACCGACTGAGCTAACCGGGCTCTTTTTGTCTTTCCAGAGCTGAAATTTTTCGAGAAACAAGGCTGTTGTTTTGTGGTTCATTATCCTTGCGCTAATTTCATGCATCTCATTTCACAAATCTTTCAATTGAAGAACAATTAAATGAGTTGGACAACATCTTAAAATTGAATTGTGTACAAAATGCAGAACAGGTGAATGGAATGTAGAACCTTTGTGCTTGACATCTCATGGCATATCTGAGAGTGTCTTGTCGGAAATATGTCCACATACAAATGCACCGTCATGATCCCGGTGCCTTGTTTGGCAAATTCATACCAATTGTATTTGAAACTGGGCATACAGTACCTTTGCATTGGAAAGACTGCCACAAACAGCTCCAAAGATTAAGCTCTGCGCCCAATGTGGGGCTCGAACCCACGACCCTGAGATTAAGAGTCTCATGCTCTACCGACTGAGCTAACCGGGCTCTTTTTCTCTTTCCAGAGCTGAAATTTTTCAAGAAACAAGGCTGTTGTTTTGTGGTTCATTATTCTTGCGCTAATTTCATGCATCTCATTTCACAAATCTTTTAATTGAAGAACAATTAAGTGAGTTGGACAACATCTTAAAATTGAATTGTGTACAAAAGGCAGAACAGGTGAATGGAATGTAGAACTTTTGTGCTTGACATCTCATAGCTAATCTGAGAAGGTCTTGTGGGAAGTATGACCACATACAAATGCACCGCCATGATCCCGTGGACCTGTTTTGCAAGTTTAAACAAATTCTATTCAAAACTGTGCATGCATTATGTATGTATCTGAATATGCTGCATAGGATGAGCTGTACGCCCAATGTGGGACTTGAACCCACGACCCTGAGATTAAAAGTCTCATGCTCTACCGACTGAGCTAACCGGGCTCTTTTTGTCTTTCCAGAGCTGAAATTTTTCGAGAAACAAGGCTGTTGTTTTGTGGTTCATTATCCTTGCGCTAATTTCATGCATCTCATTTCACAAATCTTTCAATTGAAGAACAATTAAATGAGTTGGACAACATCTTAAAATTGAATTGTGTACAAAATGCAGAACAGGTCAATGGAATGTAGAACCTTTGTGCTTGACATCTCATGGCATATCTGAGAGTGTCTTGTAGGAAATATGACCACATACAAATGCACCGTCATGATCCCGGTGCCTTGTTTGGCAAATTCATACCAATTATATTTGAAACTGGGCATACAGGACCTTTGCATTGGAAAGACTGCCACAGACAGCTCCAAAGATTAAGCTCTGCACCCAATGTGGGGCTCGAACCCACGACCCTGAGATTAAGAGTCTCATGCTCTACCGACTGAGCTAACCGGGCTCTTTTTGTCTTTCCAGAGCTGAAATTTTTCGAGAAACAAGGCTGTTGTTTTGTGGTTCATTATCCTTGCGCTAATTTCATGCATCTCATTTCACAAATCTTTCAATTGAAGAACAATTAAATGAGTTGGACAACATCTTAAAATTGAATTGTGTACAAAAGGCAGAACAGGTCAATGGAATGTAGAACCTTTGTGCTTGACATCTCATGGCATATCTGAGAGTGTCTTGTCGGAAATATGACCACATACAAATGCACCGTCATGATCCCGGTGCCTTGTTTGGCAAATTCATACCAATTGTATTTGAAACTGGGCATACAGTACCTTTGCATTGGAAAGACTGCCACAGACAGCTCCAAAGATTAAGCTCTGCGCCCAATGTGGGGCTCGAACCCACGACCCTGAGATTAAGAGTCTCATGCTCTACCGACTGAGCTAACCGGGCTCTTTTTCTCTTTCCAGAGCTGAAATTTTTCAAGAAACAAGGCTGTTGTTTTGTGGTTCATTATTCTTGCGCTAATTTCATGCATCTCATTTCACAAATCTTTTAATTGAAGAACAATTAAGTGAGTTGGACAACATCTTAAAATTGAATTGTGTACAAAAGGCAGAACAGGTGAATGGAATGTAGAACTTTTGTGCTTGACATCTCATAGCTAATCTGAGAAGGTCTTGTGGGAAGTATGACCACATACAAATGCACCGCCATGATCCCGTGGACCTGTTTTGCAAGTTTAAACAAATTCTATTCAAAACTGTGCATGCATTATGTATGTATCTGAATATGCTGCATAGGATGAGCTGTACGCCCAATGTGGGACTTGAACCCACGACCCTGAGATTAAAAGTCTCATGCTCTACCGACTGAGCTAACCGGGCTCTTTTTGTCTTTCCAGAGCTGAAATTTTTCGAGAAACAAGGCTGTTGTTTTGTGGTTCATTATCCTTGCGCTAATTTCATGCATCTCATTTCACAAATCTTTCAATTGAAGAACAATTAAATGAGTTGGACAACATCTTAAAATTGAATTGTGTACAAAAGGCAGAACAGGTCAATGGAATGTAGAACCTTTGTGCTTGACATCTCATGGCATATCTGAGAGTGTCTTGTCGGAAGTATGACCACATACAAATGCACCGCCATGATCCCGTGGACCTGTTTTGCAAGTTTAAACAAATTCTATTCAAAACTCTGCATGCATTATGTATGAATCTGAATATGCTGCATAGGATGAGCTGTACGCCCAATGTGGGACTTGAACCCACGACCCTGAGATTAAAAGTCTCATGCTCTACCGACTGAGCTAACCGGGCTCTTTTTGTCTTTCCAGAGCTGAAATTTTTCGAGAAACAAGGCTGTTGTTTTGTGGTTCATTATCCTTGCGCTAATTTCATGCATCTCATTTCACAAATCTTTCAATTGAAGAACAATTAAATGAGTTGGACAACATCTTAAAATTGAATTGTGTACAAAATGCAGAACAGGTGAATGGAATGTAGAACCTTTGTGCTTGACATCTCATGGCATATCTGAGAGTGTCTTGTAGGAAATATGACCACATACAAATGCACCGTCATGATCCCGGTGCCTTGTTTGGCAAATTCATACCAATTATATTTGAAACTGGGCATACAGGACCTTTGCATTGGAAAGACTGCCACAGACAGCTCCAAAGATTAAGCTCTGCACCCAATGTGGGGCTCGAACCCACGACCCTGAGATTAAGAGTCTCATGCTCTACCGACTGAGCTAACCGGGCTCTTTTTGTCTTTCCAGAGCTGAAATTTTTCGAGAAACAAGGCTGTTGTTTTGTGGTTCATTATCCTTGCGCTAATTTCATGCATCTCATTTCACAAATCTTTCAATTGAAGAACAATTAAATGAGTTGGACAACATCTTAAAATTGAATTGTGTACAAAAGGCAGAACAGGTCAATGGAATGTAGAACCTTTGTGCTTGACATCTCATGGCATATCTGAGAGTGTCTTGTCGGAAATATGACCACATACAAATGCACCGTCATGATCCCGGTGCCTTGTTTGGCAAATTCATACCAATTGTATTTGAAACTGGGCATACAGTACCTTTGCATTGGAAAGACTGCCACAGACAGCTCCAAAGATTAAGCTCTGCGCCCAATGTGGGGCTCGAACCCACGACCCTGAGATTAAGAGTCTCATGCTCTACCGACTGAGCTAACCGGGCTCTTTTTCTCTTTCCAGAGCTGAAATTTTTCAAGAAACAAGGCTGTTGTTTTGTGGTTCATTATTCTTGCGCTAATTTCATGCATCTCATTTCACAAATCTTTCAATTGAAGAACAATTAAGTGAGTTGGACAACATCTTAAAATTGAATTGTGTACAAAAGGCAGAACAGGTGAATGGAATGTAGAACTTTTGTGCTTGACATCTCATAGCTAATCTGAGAAGGTCTTGTGGGAAGTATGACCACATACAAATGCACCGCCATGATCCCGTGGACCTGTTTTGCAAGTTTAAACAAATTCTATTCAAAACTGTGCATGCATTATGTATGTATCTGAATATGCTGCATAGGATGAGCTGTACGCCCAATGTGGGACTTGAACCCACGACCCTGAGATTAAAAGTCTCATGCTCTACCGACTGAGCTAACCGGGCTCTTTTTGTCTTTCCAGAGCTGAAATTTTTCGAGAAATAAGGCTGTTTTTTTGTGGTTCATTATCCTTGCGCTAATTTCATGCATCTCATTTCACAAATCTTTCAATTGAAGAACAATTAAATGAGTTGGACAACATCTTAAAATTGAATTGTGTACAAAAGGCAGAACAGGTCAATGGAATGTAGAACCTTTGTGCTTGACATCTCATGGCATATCTGAGAGTGTCTTGTCGGAAGTATGACCACATACAAATGCACCGCCAGCCATGATCCCGTGGACCTGTTTTGCAAGTTTAAACAAATTCTATTCAAAACTGTGCATGCATTATGTATGAATCTGAATATGCTGCATAGGATGAGCTGTACGCCCAATGTGGGACTTGAACCCACGACCCTGAGATTAAAAGTCTCATGCTCTACCGACTGAGCTAACCGGGCTCTTTTTGTCTTTCCAGAGCTGAAATTTTTCGAGAAACAAGGCTGTTGTTTTGTGGTTCATTATCCTTGCGCTAATTTCATGCATCTCATTTCACAAATCTTTCAATTGAAGAACAATTAAATGAGTTGGACAACATCTTAAAATTGAATTGTGTACAAAAGGCAGAACAGGTCAATAGAATGTAGAACCTTTGTGCTTGACATCTCATGGCATATCTGAGAGTGTCTTGTCGGAAGTATGACCACATACAAATGCACCGCCATGATCCCGTGGACCTGTTTTGCAAGTTTAAACAAATTCTATTCAAAACTCTGCATGCATTATGTATGAATCTGAATATGCTGCATAGGATGAGCTGTACGCCCAATGTGGGACTTGAACCCACGACCCTGAGATTAAAAGTCTCATGCTCTACCGACTGAGCTAACCGGGCCCTTTTTGTCTTTCCAGAGCTGAAATTTTTCGAGAAACAAGGCTGTTGTTTTGTGGTTCATTATCCTTGCGCTAATTTCATGCATCTCATTTCACAAATCTTTCAATTGAAGAACAATTAAATGAGTTGGACAACATCTTAAAATTGAATTGTGTACAAAAGGCAGAACAGGTCAATGGAATGTAGAACCTTTGTGCTTGACATCTCATGGCATATCTGAGAGTGTCTTGTCGGAAATATGACCACATACAAATGCACCGTCATGATCCCGGTGCCTTGTTTGGCAAATTCATACCAATTGTATTTGAAACTGGGCATACAGTACCTTTGCATTGGAAAGACTGCCACAGACAGCTCCAAAGATTAAGCTCTGCGCCCAATGTGGGGCTCGAACCCACGACCCTGAGATTAAGAGTCTCATGCTCTACCGACTGAGCTAACCGGGCTCTTTTTCTCTTTCCAGAGCTGAAATTTTTCAAGAAACAAGGCTGTTGTTTTGTGGTTCATTATTCTTGCGCTAATTTCATGCATCTCATTTCACAAATCTTTTAATTGAAGAACAATTAAGTGAGTTGGACAACATCTTAAAATTGAATTGTGTACAAAAGGCAGAACAGGTGAATGGAATGTAGAACTTTTGTGCTTGACATCTCATAGCTAATCTGAGAAGGTCTTGTGGGAAGTATGACCACATACAAATGCACCGCCATGATCCCGTGGACCTGTTTTGCAAGTTTAAACAAATTCTATTCAAAACTGTGCATGCATTATGTATGTATCTGAATATGCTGCATAGGATGAGCTGTACGCCCAATGTGGGACTTGAACCCACGACCCTGAGATTAAAAGTCTCATGCTCTACCGACTGAGCTAACCGGGCTCTTTTTCTCTTTCCAGAGCTGAAATTTTTCAAGAAACAAGGCTGTTGTTTTGTGGTTCATTATTCTTGCGCTAATTTCATGCATCTCATTTCACAAATCTTTTAATTGAAGAACAATTAAGTGAGTTGGACAACATCTTAAAATTGAATTGTGTACAAAAGGCAGAACAGGTGAATGGAATGTAGAACTTTTGTGCTTGACATCTCATAGCTAATCTGAGAAGGTCTTGTGGGAAGTATGACCACATACAAATGCACCGCCATGATCCCGTGGACCTGTTTTGCAAGTTTAAACAAATTCTATTCAAAACTGTGCATGCATTATGTATGTATCTGAATATGCTGCATAGGATGAGCTGTACGCCCAATGTGGGACTTGAACCCACGACCCTGAGATTAAAAGTCTCATGCTCTACCGACTGAGCTAACCGGGCTCTTTTTGTCTTTCCAGAGCTGAAATTTTTCGAGAAACAAGGCTGTTTTTTTGTGGTTCATTATCCTTGCGCTAATTTCATGCATCTCATTTCACAAATCTTTCAATTGAAGAACAATTAAATGAGTTGGACAACATCTTAAAATTGAATTGTGTACAAAAGGCAGAACAGGTCAATGGAATGTAGAACCTTTGTGCTTGACATCTCATGGCATATCTGAGAGTGTCTTGTCGGAAGTATGACCACATACAAATGCACCGCCAGCCATGATCCCGTGGACCTGTTTTGCAAGTTTAAACAAATTCTATTCAAAACTGTGCATGCATTATGTATGAATCTGAATATGCTGCATAGGATGAGCTGTACGCCCAATGTGGGACTTGAACCCACGACCCTGAGATTAAAAGTCTCATGCTCTACCGACTGAGCTAACCGGGCTCTTTTTGTCTTTCCAGAGCTGAAATTTTTCGAGAAACAAGGCTGTTGTTTTGTGGTTCATTATCCTTGCGCTAATTTCATGCATCTCATTTCACAAATCTTTCAATTGAAGAACAATTAAATGAGTTGGACAACATCTTAAAATTGAATTGTGTACAAAAGGCAGAACAGGTCAATAGAATGTAGAACCTTTGTGCTTGACATCTCATGGCATATCTGAGAGTGTCTTGTCGGAAGTATGACCACATACAAATGCACCGCCATGATCCCGTGGACCTGTTTTGCAAGTTTAAACAAATTCTATTCAAAACTCTGCATGCATTATGTATGAATCTGAATATGCTGCATAGGATGAGCTGTACGCCCAATGTGGGACTTGAACCCACGACCCTGAGATTAAAAGTCTCATGCTCTACCGACTGAGCTAACCGGGCCCTTTTTGTCTTTCCAGAGCTGAAATTTTTCGAGAAACAAGGCTGTTGTTTTGTGGTTCATTATCCTTGCGCTAATTTCATGCATCTCATTTCATGCATCTCATTTCACAAATCTTTCAATTGAAGAACAATTAAATGAGTTGGACAACATCTTAAAATTGAATTGTGTACAAAATGCAGAACAGGTCAATGGAATGTAGAACCTTTGTGCTTGACATCTCATGGCATATCTGAGAGTGTCTTGTAGGAAATATGACCACATACAAATGCACCGTCATGATCCCGGTGCCTTGTTTGGCAAATTCATACCAATTGTATTTGAAACTGGGCATACAGTACCTTTGCATTGGAAAGACTGCCACAGACAGCTCCAAAGATTAAGCTCTGCACCCAATGTGGGGCTCGAACCCACGACCCTGAGATTAAGAGTCTCATGCTCTACCGACTGAGCTAACCGGGCTCTTTTTGTCTTTCCAGAGCTGAAATTTTTCAAGAAACAAGGCTGTTGTTTTGTGGTTCATTATTCTTGCGCTAATTTCATGCATCTCATTTCACAAATCTTTTAATTGAAGAACAATTAAGTGAGTTGGACAACATCTTAAAATTGAATTGTGTACAAAAGGCAGAACAGGTGAATGGAATGTAGAACTTTTGTGCTTGACATCTCATAGCTAATCTGAGAAGGTCTTGTGGGAAGTATGACCACATACAAATGCACCGCCATGATCCCGTGGACCTGTTTTGCAAGTTTAAACAAATTCTATTCAAAACTGTGCATGCATTATGTATGAATCTGAATATGCTGCATAGGATGAGCTGTACGCCCAATGTGGGACTTGAACCCACGACCCTGAGATTAAAAGTCTCATGCTCTACCGACTGAGCTAACCGGGCTCTTTTTCTCTTTCCAGAGCTGAAATTTTTCGAGAAACAAGGCTGTTGTTTTGTGGTTCATTATCCTTGCGCTAATTTCATGCATCTCATTTCACAAATCTTTCAATTGAAGAACAATTAAATGAGTTGGACAACATCTTAAAATTGAATTGTGTACAAAAGGCAGAACAGGTCAATGGAATGTAGAACCTTTGTGCTTGACATCTCATGGCATATCTGAGAGTGTCTTGTCGGAAGTATGACCACATACAAATGCACCGCCATGATCCCGTGGACCTGTTTTGCAAGTTTAAACAAATTCTATTCAAAACTGTGCATGCATTATGTATGAATCTGAATATGCTGCATAGGATGAGCTGTACGCCCAATGTGGGACTTGAACCCACGACCCTGAGATTAAAAGTCTCATGCTCTACCGACTGAGCTAACCGGGCTCTTTTTGTCTTTCCAGAGCTGAAATTTTTCGAGAAACAAGGCTGTTGTTTTGTGGTTCATTATCCTTGCGCTAATTTCATGCATCTCATTTCACAAATCTTTCAATTGAAGAACAATTAAATGAGTTGGACAACATCTTAAAATTGAATTGTGTACAAAAGGCAGAACAGGTCAATGGAATGTAGAACCTTTGTGCTTGACATCTCATGGCATATCTGAGAGTGTCTTGTCGGAAGTATGACCACATACAAATGCACCGCCATGATCCCATGGACCTGTTTTGCAAGTTTAAACAAATTCTATTCAAAACTCTGCATGCATTATGTATGAATCTGAATATGCTGCATAGGATGAGCTATACGCCCAATGTGGGACTTGAACCCACGACCCTGAGATTAAAAGTCTCATGCTCTACCGACTGAGCTAACCGGGCTCTTTTTCTCTTTCCAGAGCTGAAATTTTTCAAGAAACAAGGCTGTTGTTTTGTGGTTCATTATTCTTGCGCTAATTTCATGCATCTCATTTCACAAATCTTTTAATTGAAGAACAATTAAGTGAGTTGGACAACATCTTAAAATTGAATTGTGTACAAAAGGCAGAACAGGTGAATGGAATGTAGAACTTTTGTGCTTGACATCTCATAGCTAATCTGAGAAGGTCTTGTGGGAAGTATGACCACATACAAATGCACCGCCATGATCCCGTGGACCTGTTTTGCAAGTTTAAACAAATTCTATTCAAAACTGTGCATGCATTATGTATGAATCTGAATATGCTGCATAGGATGAGCTGTACGCCCAATGTGGGACTTGAACCCACGACCCTGAGATTAAAAGTCTCATGCTCTACCGACTGAGCTAACCGGGCTCTTTTTCTCTTTCCAGAGCTGAAATTTTTCGAGAAACAAGGCTGTTGTTTTGTGGTTCATTATCCTTGCGCTAATTTCATGCATCTCATTTCACAAATCTTTCAATTGAAGAACAATTAAATGAGTTGGACAACATCTTAAAATTGAATTGTGTACAAAAGGCAGAACAGGTCAATGGAATGTAGAACCTTTGTGCTTGACATCTCATGGCATATCTGAGAGTGTCTTGTCGGAAGTATGACCACATACAAATGCACCGCCATGATCCCGTGGACCTGTTTTGCAAGTTTAAACAAATTCTATTCAAAACTGTGCATGCATTATGTATGAATCTGAATATGCTGCATAGGATGAGCTGTACGCCCAATGTGGGACTTGAACCCACGACCCTGAGATTAAAAGTCTCATGCTCTACCGACTGAGCTAACCGGGCTCTTTTTGTCTTTCCAGAGCTGAAATTTTTCGAGAAACAAGGCTGTTGTTTTGTGGTTCATTATCCTTGCGCTAATTTCATGCATCTCATTTCATGCATCTCATTTCACAAATCTTTCAATTGAAGAACAATTAAATGAGTTGGAAAACATCTTAAAATTGAATTGTGTACAAAATGCAGAACAGGTGAATGGAATGTAGAACCTTTGTGCTTGACATCTCATGGCATATCTGAGAGTGTCTTGTAGGAAATATGACCACATACAAATGCACCGTCATGATCCCGGTGCCTTGTTTGGCAAATTCATACCAATTGTATTTGAAACTGGGCATACAGTACCTTTGCATTGGAAAGACTGCCACAGACAGCTCCAAAGATTAAGCTCTGCGCCCAATGTGGGGCTCGAACCCACGACCCTGAGATTAAGAGTCTCATGCTCTACCGACTGAGCTAACCGGGCTCTTTTTGTCTTTCCAGAGCTGAAATTTTTCAAGAAACAAGGCTGTTGTTTTGTGGTTCATTATTCTTGCGCTAATTTCATGCATCTCATTTCACAAATCTTTTAATTGAAGAACAATTAAGTGAGTTGGACAACATCTTAAAATTGAATTGTGTACAAAAGGCAGAACAGGTGAATGGAATGTAGAACTTTTGTGCTTGACATCTCATAGCTAATCTGAGAAGGTCTTGTGGGAAGTATGACCACATACAAATGCACCGCCAGCCATGATCCCGTGGACCTGTTTTGCAAGTTTAAACAAATTCTATTCAAAACTCTGCATGCATTATGTATGAATCTGAATATGCTGCATAGGATGAGCTGTACGCCCAATGTGGGACTTGAACCCACGACCCTGAGATGAAAAGTCTCATGCTCTACCGACTGAGCTAACCGGGCTCTTTTTCTCTTTCCAGAGCTGAAATTTTTCGAGAAACAAGGCTGTTGTTTTGTGGTTCATTATCCTTGCGCTAATTTCATGCATCTCATTTCACAAATCTTTCAATTGAAGAACAATTAAATGAGTTGGACAACATCTTAAAATTGAATTGTGTACAAAAGGCAGAAGAGGTCAATGGAATGTAGAACCTTTGTGCTTGACATCTCATGGCATATCTGAGAGTGTCTTGTCGGAAGTATGACCACATACAAATGCACCGCCATGATCCCGTGGACCTGTTTTGCAAGTTTAAACAAATTCTATTCAAAACTGTGCATGCATTATGTATGAATCTGAATATGCTGCATAGGATGAGCTGTACGCCCAATGTGGGACTTGAACCCACGACCCTGAGATTAAAAGTCTCATGCTCTACCGACTGAGCTAACCGGGCTCTTTTTGTCTTTCCAGAGCTGAAATTTTTCGAGAAACAAGGCTGTTGTTTTGTGGTTCATTATCCTTGCGCTAATTTCATGCATCTCATTTCACAAATCTTTCAATTGAAGAACAATTAAATGAGTTGGACAACATCTTAAAATTGAATTGTGTACAAAAGGCAGAACAGGTCAATGGAATGTAGAACCTTTGTGCTTGACATCTCATGGCATATCTGAGAGTGTCTTGTCGGAAGTATGACCACATACAAATGCACCGCCATGATCCCATGGACCTGTTTTGCAAGTTTAAACAAATTCTATTCAAAACTCTGCATGCATTATGTATGAATCTGAATATGCTGCATAGGATGAGCTATACGCCCAATGTGGGACTTGAACCCACGACCCTGAGATTAAAAGTCTCATGCTCTACCGACTGAGCTAACCGGGCTCTTTTTGTCTTTCCAGAGCTGAAATTTTTCGAGAAACAAGGCTGTTGTTTTGTGGTTCATTATCCTTGCGCTAATTTCATGCATCTCATTTCACAAATCTTTCAATTGAAGAACAATTAAATGAGTTGGACAACATCTTAAAATTGAATTGTGTACAAAATGCAGAACAGGTCAATGGAATGTAGAACCTTTGTGCTTGACATCTCATGGCATATCTGAGAGTGTCTTGTAGGAAATATGACCACATACAAATGCACCGTCATGATCCCGGTGCCTTGTTTGGCAAATTCATACCAATTGTATTTGAAACTGGGCATACAGTACCTTTGCATTGGAAAGACTGCCACAGACAGCTCCAAAGATTAAGCTCTGCGCCCAATGTGGGGCTCGAACCCACGACCCTGAGATTAAGAGTCTCATGCTCTACCGACTGAGCTAACCGGGCTCTTTTTCTCTTTCCAGAGCTGAAATTTTTCGAGAAACAAGGCTGTTGTTTTGTGGTTCATTATCCTTGCGCTAATTTCATGCATCTCATTTCACAAATCTTTCAATTGAAGAACAATTAAATGAGTTGGACAACATCTTAAAATTGAATTGTGTACAAAATGCAGAACAGGTCAATGGAATGTAGAACCTTTGTGCTTGACATCTCATGGCATATCTGAGAGTGTCTTGTAGGAAATATGACCACATACAAATGCACCGTCATGATCCCGGTGCCTTGTTTGGCAAATTCATACCAATTGTATTTGAAACTGGGCATACAGTACCTTTGCATTGGAAAGACTGCCACAGACAGCTCCAAAGATTAAGCTCTGCGCCCAATGTGGGGCTCGAACCCACGACCCTGAGATTAAGAGTCTCATGCTCTACCGACTGAGCTAACCGGGCTCTTTTTCTCTTTCCAGAGCTGAAATTTTTCAAGAAACAAGGCTGTTGTTTTGTGGTTCATTATTCTTGCGCTAATTTCATGCATCTCATTTCACAAATCTTTTAATTGAAGAACAATTAAGTGAGTTGGACAACATCTTAAAATTGAATTGTGTACAAAAGGCAGAACAGGTGAATGGAATGTAGAACTTTTGTGCTTGACATCTCATAGCTAATCTGAGAAGGTCTTGTGGGAAGTATGACCACATACAAATGCACCGCCATGATCCCGTGGACCTGTTTTGCAAGTTTAAACAAATTCTATTCAAAACTGTGCATGCATTATGTATGTATCTGAATATGCTGCATAGGATGAGCTGTACGCCCAATGTGGGACTTGAACCCACGACCCTGAGATTAAAAGTCTCATGCTCTACCGACTGAGCTAACCGGGCTCTTTTTGTCTTTCCAGAGCTGAAATTTTTCGAGAAACAAGGCTGTTGTTTTGTGGTTCATTATCCTTGCGCTAATTTCATGCATCTCATTTCACAAATCTTTCAATTGAAGAACAATTAAATGAGTTGGACAACATCTTAAAATTGAATTGTGTACAAAATGCAGAACAGGTGAATGGAATGTAGAACCTTTGTGCTTGACATCTCATGGCATATCTGAGAGTGTCTTGTAGGAAATATGACCACATACAAATGCACCGTCATGATCCCGGTGCCTTGTTTGGCAAATTCATACCAATTGTATTTGAAACTGGGCATACAGTACCTTTGCATTGGAAAGACTGCCACAGACAGCTCCAAAGATTAAGCTCTGCGCCCAATGTGGGGCTCGAACCCACGACCCTGAGATTAAGAGTCTCATGCTCTACCGACTGAGCTAACCGGGCTCTTTTTGTCTTTCCAGAGCTGAAATTTTTCGAGAAACAAGGCTGTTGTTTTGTGGTTCATTATCCTTGCGCTAATTTCATGCATCTCATTTCACAAATCTTTCAATTGAAGAACAATTAAATGAGTTGGACAACATCTTAAAATTGAATTGTGTACAAAATGCAGAACAGGTCAATGGAATGTAGAACCTTTGTGCTTGACATCTCATGGCATATCTGAGAGTGTCTTGTAGGAAATATGACCACATACAAATGCACCGTCATGATCCCGGTGCCTTGTTTGGCAAATTCATACCAATTGTATTTGAAACTGGGCATGCATTATGTATGAATCTGAATATGCTGCATAGGATGAGCTGTACGCCCAATGTGGGACTTGAACCCACGACCCTGAGATTAAAAGTCTCATGCTCTACCGACTGAGCTAACCGGGCTCTTTTTGTCTTTCCAGAGCTGAAATTTTTCGAGAAACAAGGCTGTTGTTTTGTGGTTCATTATCCTTGCGCTAATTTCATGCATCTCATTTCACAAATCTTTCAATTGAAGAACAATTAAATGAGTTGGACAACATCTTAAAATTGAATTGTGTACAAAATGCAGAACAGGTCAATGGAATGTAGAACCTTTGTGCTTGACATCTCATGGCATATCTGAGAGTGTCTTGTAGGAAATATGACCACATACAAATGCACCGTCATGATCCCGGTGCCTTGTTTGGCAAATTCATACCAATTGTATTTGAAACTGGGCATACAGTACCTTTGCATTGGAAAGACTGCCACAGACAGCTCCAAAGATTAAGCTCTGCGCCCAATGTGGGGCTCGAACCCACGACCCTGAGATTAAGAGTCTCATGCTCTACCGACTGAGCTAACCGGGCTCTTTTTCTCTTTCCAGAGCTGAAATTTTTCGAGAAACAAGGCTGTTGTTTTGTGGTTCATTATCCTTGCGCTAATTTCATGCATCTCATTTCACAAATCTTTCAATTGAAGAACAATTAAATGAGTTGGACAACATCTTAAAATTGAATTGTGTACAAAATGCAGAACAGGTCAATGGAATGTAGAACCTTTGTGCTTGACATCTCATGGCATATCTGAGAGTGTCTTGTAGGAAATATGACCACATACAAATGCACCGTCATGATCCCGGTGCCTTGTTTGGCAAATTCATACCAATTGTATTTGAAACTGGGCATACAGTACCTTTGCATTGGAAAGACTGCCACAGACAGCTCCAAAGATTAAGCTCTGCGCCCAATGTGGGGCTCGAACCCACGACCCTGAGATTAAGAGTCTCATGCTCTACCGACTGAGCTAACCGGGCTCTTTTTCTCTTTCCAGAGCTGAAATTTTTCAAGAAACAAGGCTGTTGTTTTGTGGTTCATTATTCTTGCGCTAATTTCATGCATCTCATTTCACAAATCTTTTAATTGAAGAACAATTAAGTGAGTTGGACAACATCTTAAAATTGAATTGTGTACAAAAGGCAGAACAGGTGAATGGAATGTAGAACTTTTGTGCTTGACATCTCATAGCTAATCTGAGAAGGTCTTGTGGGAAGTATGACCACATACAAATGCACCGCCATGATCCCGTGGACCTGTTTTGCAAGTTTAAACAAATTCTATTCAAAACTGTGCATGCATTATGTATGTATCTGAATATGCTGCATAGGATGAGCTGTACGCCCAATGTGGGACTTGAACCCACGACCCTGAGATTAAAAGTCTCATGCTCTACCGACTGAGCTAACCGGGCTCTTTTTGTCTTTCCAGAGCTGAAATTTTTCGAGAAACAAGGCTGTTGTTTTGTGGTTCATTATCCTTGCGCTAATTTCATGCATCTCATTTCACAAATCTTTCAATTGAAGAACAATTAAATGAGTTGGACAACATCTTAAAATTGAATTGTGTACAAAATGCAGAACAGGTGAATGGAATGTAGAACCTTTGTGCTTGACATCTCATGGCATATCTGAGAGTGTCTTGTAGGAAATATGACCACATACAAATGCACCGTCATGATCCCGGTGCCTTGTTTGGCAAATTCATACCAATTGTATTTGAAACTGGGCATACAGTACCTTTGCATTGGAAAGACTGCCACAGACAGCTCCAAAGATTAAGCTCTGCGCCCAATGTGGGGCTCGAACCCACGACCCTGAGATTAAGAGTCTCATGCTCTACCGACTGAGCTAACCGGGCTCTTTTTGTCTTTCCAGAGCTGAAATTTTTCGAGAAACAAGGCTGTTGTTTTGTGGTTCATTATCCTTGCGCTAATTTCATGCATCTCATTTCACAAATCTTTCAATTGAAGAACAATTAAATGAGTTGGACAACATCTTAAAATTGAATTGTGTACAAAATGCAGAACAGGTCAATGGAATGTAGAACCTTTGTGCTTGACATCTCATGGCATATCTGAGAGTGTCTTGTAGGAAATATGACCACATACAAATGCACCGTCATGATCCCGGTGCCTTGTTTGGCAAATTCATACCAATTGTATTTGAAACTGGGCATACAGTACCTTTGCATTGGAAAGACTGCCACAGACAGCTCCAAAGATTAAGCTCTGCGCCCAATGTGGGGCTCGAACCCACGACCCTGAGATTAAGAGTCTCATGCTCTACCGACTGAGCTAACCGGGCTCTTTTTGTCTTTCCAGAGCTGAAATTTTTCAAGAAACAAGGCTGTTGTTTTGTGGTTCATTATTCTTGCGCTAATTTCATGCATCTCATTTCACAAATCTTTTAATTGAAGAACAATTAAGTGAGTTGGACAACATCTTAAAATTGAATTGTGTACAAAAGGCAGAACAGGTGAATGGAATGTAGAACTTTTGTGCTTGACATCTCATAGCTAATCTGAGAAGGTCTTGTGGGAAGTATGACCACATACAAATGCACCGCCATGATCCCGTGGACCTGTTTTGCAAGTTTAAACAAATTCTATTCAAAACTGTGCATGCATTATGTATGTATCTGAATATGCTGCATAGGATGAGCTGTACGCCCAATGTGGGACTTGAACCCACGACCCTGAGATTAAAAGTCTCATGCTCTACCGACTGAGCTAACCGGGCTCTTTTTGTCTTTCCAGAGCTGAAATTTTTCGCGAAACAAGGCTGTTGTTTTGTGGTTCATTATCCTTGCGCTAATTTCATGCATCTCATTTCACAAATCTTTCAATTGAAGAACAATTAAATGAGTTGGACAACATCTTAAAATTGAATTGTGTACAAAAGGCAGAACAGGTCAATGGAATGTAGAACCTTTGTGCTTGACATCTCATGGCATATCTGAGAGTGTCTTGTCGGAAGTATGACCACATACAAATGCACCGCCATGATCCCGTGGACCTGTTTTGCAAGTTTAAACAAATTCTATTCAAAACTGTGCATGCATTATGTATGTATCTGAATATGCTGCATAGGATGAGCTGTACGCCCAATGTGGGACTTGAACCCACGACCCTGAGATTAAAAGTCTCATGCTCTACCGACTGAGCTAACCGGGCTCTTTTTGTCTTTCCAGAGCTGAAATTTTTCGAGAAACAAGGCTGTTGTTTTGTGGTTCATTATCCTTGCGCTAATTTCATGCATCTCATTTCACAAATCTTTCAATTGAAGAACAATTAAATGAGTTGGACAACATCTTAAAATTGAATTGTGTACAAAATGCAGAACAGGTCAATGGAATGTAGAACCTTTGTGCTTGACATCTCATGGCATATCTGAGAGTGTCTTGTCGGAAGTATGACCACATACAAATGCACCGCCATGATCCCGTGGACCTGTTTTGCAAGTTTAAACAAATTCTATTCAAAACTGTGCATGCATTATGTATGTATCTGAATATGCTGCATAGGATGAGCTGTACGCCCAATGTGGGACTTGAACCCACGACCCTGAGATTAAAAGTCTCATGCTCTACCGACTGAGCTAACCGGGCTCTTTTTGTCTTTCCGGAGCTGAAATTTTTCGAGAAACAAGGCTGTTGTTTTGTGGTTCATTATCCTTGCGCTAATTTCATGCATCTCATTTCACAAATCTTTCAATTGAAGAACAATTAAATGAGTTGGACAACATCTTAAAATTGAATTGTGTACAAAATGCAGAACAGGTCAATGGAATGTAGAACCTTTGTGCTTGACATCTCATGGCATATCTGAGAGTGTCTTGTCGGAAATATGACCACATACAAATGCACCGTCATGATCCCGGTGCCTTGTTTGGCAAATTCATACCAATTGTATTTGAAACTGGGCATACAGTACCTTTGCATTGGAAAGACTGCCACAGACAGCTCCAAAGATTAAGCTCTGCGCCCAATGTGGGGCTCGAACCCACGACCCTGAGATTAAGAGTCTCATGGTCTACCGACTGAGCTAACCGGGCTCTTTTTCTCTTTCCAGAGCTGAAATTTTTCAAGAAACAAGGCTGTTGTTTTGTGGTTCATTATTCTTGCGCTAATTTCATGCATCTCATTTCACAAATCTTTTAATTGAAGAACAATTAAGTGAGTTGGACAACATCTTAAAATTGAATTGTGTACAAAAGGCAGAACAGGTGAATGGAATGTAGAACTTTTGTGCTTGACATCTCATAGATAATCTGAGAAGGTCTTGTGGGAAGTATGACCACATACAAATGCACCGCCATGATCCCGTGGACCTGTTTTGCAAGTTTAAACAAATTCTATTCAAAACTGTGCATGCATAATGTTTGTATCTGAATATGCTGCATAGGATGAGCTGTACGCCCAATGTGGGACTTGAACCCACGACCCTGAGATTAAAAGTCTCATGCTCTACCGACTGAGCTAACCGGGCTCTTTTTGTCTTTCCAGAGCTGAAATTTTTCGAGAAACAAGGCTGTTGTTTTGTGGTTCATTATCCTTGCGCTAATTTCATGCATCTCATTTCACAAATCTTTCAATTGAAGAACAATTAAATGAGTTGGACAACATCTTAAAATTGAATTGTGTACAAAAGGCAGAACAGGTCAATGGAATGTAGAACCTTTGTGCTTGTAGCATGAGGACTGATCCATAGCAAGTTCTCAACAATGGAATGCTTTGATGCCCTGAAAAAGGGGCAGTAAACTGATAATTCAAATATATGAAGGAGCTGGTTTGTTTTCCTTCACCCCCTCTCCTGTCACGAAGTAGGAGATGGGCAAAAGGATGGGAGCTTTTACGATCCCAACAAACTTTTCACCCCCATTCCATCCCTCCAGGGGGCCTTTTCAGAGACCTTTTGACCTACGTGTGAAATCCCCTGGGTTCTGGGAGGTAAAACAGAACCCATGTGTGACTCTAAGGAGAATCATCCTCTTGTTACACTAAACTCCAAATGAACTCTATGCCTTCCTTCAATGCAACAGACAATCAAGATAAATGACTTTAAAATGACCTGTTAACCTTTTTTCTAATGAACAATGTGATCTCTGTAACATTATATTTCTGTTTTATAATTCTTTGATGCCTATGTTACCCCGACAAATACCATATGAGTGTGACATGCATGACTATCATTGTTGGCAACTACAAACAGGTTTAAGATCCAACAGGAATGCAGGAGATATGATATGAGTAAAGTTTGCTACCTCTGCTAACATAAAATCAGCATAATCTTATTTAGGAAGAACATGCATGTTTCAATTGATTGTGGGACTGTAGTCCAAAATATCTACGAATGTTATGCCATTTTGTATCTGTATGCCTGTATTAGGGTGAAGGATTATGTTATTTCCCTCGTGCTGATGAGACAGCAGTGATGAGATATTAAAAATTAAATCCTAGTATTCCGATTAAAATAGTGAGACGACCCCTCCTCCCTGCTACCTCGAAGGAGGAGAGAAAAGCCTTCACTCCGGATGTTGGGCGTTGTCTTTAGCCATCTCCTGGGATCCATCCCCCTGATACATAAGCGCCAGATTTTGAAATTTCTCTCTCTTGTTTCTTTTTCCTTTGCTTACTTGTTTTGCTCCTTGCTGCTCGTTTATAACCTCTTAAACTTTTTCTAGTACGTAATCCTTTGTTTAGTATTTTCGCAGCTTAGAGCATTCTTCCTTTTTGCACAGTTATCTTCGATTTTTTTATTACAAGCCAATCAGTCGTATTCCAGTTGACGTCGTTGCCTTTTTGATTAGCTCAGCGTAGTTTATTTACCTTTTTATCTTTTTCTAAAAGCCCACGTGCTTCAACCTTTGTCCGTTTCGGACTCAGCCAGAAAACCACATTTGACTCCGCATCTCCAAGGCTCAGCACGGCCTAAAAGACTTTTCTCTCTCAGTAATTCAAGCTGAATTCAAGAGAACCACTCTGAACCTTTTTATTGAATAAAATACCTCGGCTGTGCTGGTCAGCCTGAACTGAGGTACTAAGAATAACTGAGTCAGCCGCACAACATCGTCTCTTCACCGCCTGTGATCCACCACGAAGCGCCAGTGGCATCTGCAGCTCCCGAGGCCAGCAGAACCACTCAGCCGAACCACACGCCGAAGCCAGTCACCACCCGCCGAAGCCAGTCAACCGGGCCCGCATTGCTGAACCCAGAGAGGGAGAGGCCAAACCCCCGCTGAGTTCGCGACCAAAACCACTCCAGGGCTGACGATCGACGTCTTCTGCACAAGTAGGGCTATGGTTCCATATTCTACACAGGCTGGTGAAAGATTGTAGCTGACCTTTTAAACTCCACTGCCCTATAGTTATTAATATCGACAGAGTAGCTTTACATAGTATTTAGGAGTAGACTTTCAGTCATCACTGCTGCATCATGAGTTTGAGTCGCTATTTAACCTTCACTGAGCATAATTAACCTACCTCTTTGACGTTATATGTGTGCATATGTTTCATGACGCTATATCTATTGTTACTTAATCCATGTGTTTAAATAAATAGCCTGTTAGTATCATAGACAAACTGTGTGTGTGTGCCTTATTTCTGGTTTAAATACACTAACAAGTTCCCTGACGCCTAGAAACCACGAGCCTAAAGATATTTGACTGATTCATCAAATTTGCCTTAATCAAATCTATTTAATTGAGTTATGGTTATTTAATTAATCCTAATTGAATAATCATAACTTCCGGATCTTACGTCCGGTGGTGCCCCTTTTAACGAGTGATTAATTATAATAATAATTATACAAATCCGCTACATCTCTGGTGCCCCGTGTGAGGCATCATAACTGAAGTGTATTTAACTCAGAAATTAAACAAATTCCTCGCAGTGTTGGTTTGACTATGCTATGTACTGACTGTGTTTGAGCATATCCACCTGAAATTCAAGCGTCTGACTGCAACGTTTAATTGTGTACTGAGTATGACTGATTGTGCTTCCAGTTAAATATCTGCATAATTTTGCTGCAAGTAAATCCTCCGCCCGCAAGGGGCGATAGAGCGCTAGAGACTACACGCTAACTTCCCATAGAAATAGAGGAGTGTTGTTGTGTTTATGAAGTGCATGCTTACAGCGTAAAACATACGCTTATTGATTAAAGGCCTTAGGCAGAAGACAGTCACTGCGGATTCCGGTCATTGTCCCCCTGCCTTGAGTGTGGAAAGTCTGGCTGCGTTTACCCAGCAGATCTTGAGTCCACCTCAAAAATCTCCGTGTTAGCCGCTTAGACTAGCTACCTAAACCGCTAACGGCCAAACCACAGGCTAGGAGATCCCCCTCTGTTCCTCTCTGCCGGTTCCCAAAAGGAAGTTCCGTGAGTGCGAGAGAAGTAAAGTGTAAACCACTATCTGTTTACGTCCCGCCGAGGACGCGTGTTCATGCTATAAAGCTGAGTATTGATACTAGCCGGTGTGCTAGCCATGTTAAGTCCCCTGAGACTGAAATAAATAATTCTCTGTGTTTGATTGCGAGAGAAGTAAAGTGTTAATCACTATTGTTACGTCCCGCTGCGGACGTGTGTCTAAGCTATAAAGCTGATTATTGTCACGGGCTGCTGCGCTAGTGGTGTGGAGTCCGTTTGAATACTGAAATAAAATAATCCTCCTTGTCTCTTTCAAATCGGGATAACAGACCCGTGTTAGATTACGAGAGCTATAGGGTATTAAATCACTTTTATTTACGTCCCACCCGGACGTGTGTCCAAGCTATAAAGCTGATTATTGTTACTGGCTGCTGCGCTAGTTGTGTTAAGCCCTTTGAAGACGGAAATAAAATAATTATTCGTGTCGGTCTATAACCAAGATAATAGACCTGAGAGCAGTGAAGTGTTTAATCACTTAGTGTACGTCCTGCTGAAGACGTGTGAAAGCTGAAGAGCTAGTTGTTGCTTGTACTAGTTTGAGCTAGTTATATTGAGCTACTTGAGCCTGAAATAAATAATTTCTGTACCGCTGATTTCAGAGTAAGTAGCTGTTGTTGAACGGTGGAAAGTCCGCCTGAAAGGCCCAAAGCCGCGACTGATAATTGTTTTATATCAAAGTAAAGTCTTGACAGACGTTGTTATACGGTAATACTGTGCTACGGTTTCCACACTGTCGAGGGAAAAGAGTTAAGATAGTGCTTTGCAACTGTGCTTTAAGACGAGCGGAAAACCGTTCAAAACTGGAGGCTTTCTCTGCCTCGCCGCCTTTTGTTTGAGAGTTCATGCCAGGTCATTGAGAGGAGAGTGTTGCTGCCTGTGTCTGAGGGCGAAATAGCCATTTTTGTGCCAGCGCGAGCAAGTCCTTCAGTGGGCGTAGCCAAAAAAGCGTCAGCCTTGACGTCACCGCCCTTCCCTTTCCTTGCCGCTTCCGTCGCTCCATATCCAGAGAAAAAACTGCAGCGACATCTGGTGGTTGATTTGGTTAACTGAATTTGAATGTCCCTTTTATGCAAACCTTCATCCGTCATAAGAGGCTTATAAAATTGTAACCAATACATTCAAATCAAGTTAAAATTGACAGTAATTGATTGAGTAACATAATTTTCTCCTCTAAATTCTAATTACCTGAAACTTGTTTAAGATTAATACATAGTATAATCACTATTGTAAGACAATCTCATGTTCACAGTGTAATTCCCTTAGCTCAATAAAATTAACTGCTGTTTAGTATCATTAGCTCCAAACTTAATTCTAAAAGATTTTTCCGCTGTTCACCTCAGATGTACTAACTGTTCCTGGTCACTTCTACATTGAATGGAAAACAAATTTGGTTTATAATTCGAAAAATTTTATCAATTAAAATAAAATAAAAAAAAAATTTTGATTAAAATTTTTATTTTTATTTAATTGAAGACAGATTTTGTTTATTACTCGAAAAAGAAATTAATTAAAATAATTTTTATTTCAATTTATTTGATTGAAAAAAAAAAAGAATTTTTTTTTTTGTGTTTGTTTCTCTCATTGAATTTTTGTTCTTTTCTCTCTCTTCCCTTATTCCTAAAGGTAACTAGACAGTAACTGTACACATAACAAACCAGACATACTTGTTTATTAGCATAACTTAATAGTACAACTATTTATCAGGAATAGAACTTGTTACCTACAGTTACTACTAAAACAAACAACAATAAAATTAAGAGTTTAATTGTCAAAACTAAAAGGATACATCTTAACACAGCAAAGGTGATCAGCTAATAGGCCAATCCCCATAGAACTGTAAGGTTAACATCCCTTCAGCCTCTTGGTCTGTTTGTTTTTTTTTTAGTTTGTTCTGTGTTGCGTGTTATTGTAAACTCAGCAGAAAACGATAACCCTCACTAGCCTGATAATTAAACAGCAAAGATAACACACAGGTCACAACTTTAATTTGTACATCCAAAGCAAGTTATTTTTGTACCTTAGAAGTTACTCTAATCCAATTGCCGTCGATTAACTTGACGAAACTAATCCAGGACATCAATTGATTTAACCAAATCAACCTCATGTCTGAAACTGAGGAGTTAACCTTGGACACCACGTCCACCTCCGAGGACTCCACCATGGCAGACCCTCTAGACCGCCTAGAGCACTTGCTAATAGAAATCACAGAAAATATAATGCCTGGCCAAGCTACTGGCCTACTAGAAGCTGCACCGCCGATCCTCGAGTCGACATTGAACACCTTGATCCAGGAGAATTCGGCCAAACCACCCAAAGACAAAGCGTTACTTAAAGTGTTAGGGCAAATAGCTCTCATCACAGTAGCCCAAGTCCGACACGCCCACGGACAGGCTGAACAAGCCAAAAGTGCGTTAGCCACTCGCAACCAACAACTCCAAGAGGCGAGAAGTGAGAGAGACACGATCCGACAGCTGCTGGATAGTTCTCACCTATCCCTGGAACACGCCCATGCCCGCGAACAGAAACTAACCACTCAATTGTCGGGACTCATGGCTGAAAGGGAGGAATGGGCGCATGAGAAGGAGGAATGGAAGTCGAAGAACGCTAGGCTAGCAGACACGCTCTTCCTTAGCGACAAAGAGCTAAAGAAGGCCGAAACACAGCTTGGAGAGGTAAGTAAAGGCTACGATGAGTCTCAAGCCGCGCTTCGCCAAGCCACGAAAACAGTAGATATCTTACGCTACCAAAACCAAGTCTACGAGCTGGACGTGAAGGGCATAGATGAAGAAAACCACCAGCTCCAACTAGAGCTGAACCGTGCCCGGAACGAAGCCGAAGAAGCCCTCCAACAACGGAATAACCAGCAGGTTGAAGGGTGTACACCCAAAGAAGAACCGCCATATTCTCTTGAAGTAAATCGGACCCGACGAAACGTGTTCGTCGAGACTCCCCACAGGGAGACGTCTCAAGACCCTCCTGTCTGGAGAGACCATGGTAGGGGTTTACCATCGTACTCCGCACCATACACACCAACTCCTCTTGGAGCTAACAGATATTCCTTGCACCCAGAAGGGTCTTCCCGTCTGCGTGCCTATACTCCGCAAGACTATCCTCGGGCTCGAGGCCCCTCGGACAGGGACCTCGATAAGATTGCGCGCAATATATCACGCTTTGAACCCAGTCCCAGTGGTTCTCATGACATCGCCATGTACTTGAAGGACATCGAGTTCTATTTGCGAGACGTTCCCGACGCGACGTCGGACCACCGTATATATCTCATCAAGGTGACTTCCAACAGCATTGTCAACAGGTTCCTCGAGCGACAGCCCGACCACGTCAGGAGGGATTATGCCCTGCTTAGACAGGCCCTAGAGAAGGAGTTCTCAGACCCCATCTCACGATCTGGCTTAAGCGTCGCCATGATCACCAAACAGGGGCGAAATGAGCCCCCTTCACAGTTCTACCAACGCCTTCTTCAGGCCTATTTTGGTTCCAGAAACGAGCCCGAGATGGAGGAAGACTTGAACTTCAAAACCCTCTTCATCCAAAACCTCCACCCTGGCACTAGCCATCATCTTGGAGTCATGGCAAACCCGCGCACCGCCACCATACAGCAGCTGCGCGAACTTGCAAGTCTGGGTTTCGAAAAACAAAGACAATACCAGTCTAAAACCCAGGAGCCAAATTCAGTCTTGGCCCTTGACACTAAACCCTTGTCCTTGGAGCTGGAGGGAGCCCCGGGTGAAATACACCAACACAAGGTTGTACGCCCTTCCCCAGAGCCCCCATCCAAAGGAAGACCAAACCAGTCCGGGCCACAACCATTCGAGAGCCAAAACAGACCAGCCTGGCCCAACCGATCGCGGGGTTACCCAAGGAATGAATCAAAACGATACTCCAGGGACCCAAACCCCCATCGAAGCTCGGTCTCTTTCCCCGAGAGCTCTAGGTTTCGTGATGACCAAGAGAGAGGACACCCCAGACGTCGGGATTTTGCCCCACGCGACAGACGGCCCTTGCAGCCGCCCAAACAGGAAACACTCAGAGAAAGCACGAGACAGGAGGATGAGGTAAAACTCAATACCTCCGACCTCAGCCAAGAAGAAGTCGAAATGATTCGACGCATTCGCCAGAAAAGGCAAGAAAAACCCAAAGACAAGGCTGACCTCCTCACCATATCGTCGGTTAAACCGGACACGGTCACAACCGACGATCTTAACTCC
The DNA here is from genome assembly GCF_027409825.1 of Scomber japonicus. Lineage (NCBI taxonomy): Eukaryota > Metazoa > Chordata > Actinopteri > Scombriformes > Scombridae > Scomber > Scomber japonicus. Next base: position 26,661,780 of record NC_070593.1, on the reverse strand, counting down.
CCATCTAAAAACCCCAAAGGGGAAGAGCCGGCCCCAGCCTGGGAGACCGCGCCAACTCCAACCTCAGAGGAGCCTGACCCAGACAGCGAGGGGAATGCAACACCTCCTTCCCCCAGCGCTGTGTTGGTTGTCCAGCTTAGCCCCCGAGATCTGCCGCCCCAGGACGACCCGAACATCTTCCCTGTTGAACCACCGGTTCAACAATTCTTGGGCCACTTAACGAAAAGGGGGGTCGCCAAGAAGTTCTACCTTTCCTTAAAGCTGGAAGACACTCTGGAACATGAAGCACTGATTGATTCAGCAGCCGATATCACCTTGATATCAACCTCACTCTTTAACCAGTTGCGAACGCTCACGCATCGCTCCGGTAAGATTCTAAAACTCCAATCTTGTGCTTTGAAGATTCAACCATACTCCCCTGAGGGAACCACTCTTACGGCCATGGCCTTGATACACATAACCATAGGTCCAATGAGTCTCACTCATCCGGTGTATGTGTCAAATCTTGACCATATCCCCTTCCTCCTTGGCCAAGACTTTCTTGATCGGTTCGAACCACTGATCGATTACAAGCGACTAGTGATGTGGGCCCAGGTTCGCCAACCACTTCCTTTCTCTCACGAACCTCCCACTGCACCACAATGCTATGTCCTTGAAGCCACCCGACTGGAGGCTGATGCCTCGTCGGCGCCCTCGTGGCCACCAAATGAGGTCCTGCAGCGAGAAAATCTCCTCTGCAAACTGAGCCCATCAACCTCGACCGATGAATACCGCCCCCTGGTGGAGGAAGGTGTACACCTGGGAAACACGCATGTGGACGAGGTAATCCTTGCTCTATGGGCTGATAGATCGGCCATCAGTGCAGAGCTGTACGATACACTCTCAAAGACCATACCTGACCTTCAACTGGTACACAAAGCCATTCGCTTTCCTACCGACCCTCTCCCAAGGGCCACGTTGAACGCCAAGGGCGTATGCGCCTTGACAATGCGATGGAACAAGAGAGAAATAACCCATCCTTTCCTTGTCATTCCCAACCTGCCATGCCCCTTATACATTGGGAGCGATGTCCTGGTCAGGTTGGGCGCACAGCTGGACACTGTCAACAATGTCGTTTGGTCGCTCGTGGAAACACAGTGCGAACCTACCTTCTTTGACTTTGAAACCCTGAAGTCCGGGCAACTGATTCCGGAAGTTTGCCAGGTAGCTAACAGTCAACCGGTGACTGTCCCGGCCCTCACCAAAGGTGCAGCTATACGCATCCACCTGCAACCGGGCCAACGGCTTAGTCATTCCAAAGTCTTCTTCCAACCTTCTCCATTTTTCTTCGATCTTGGGCTCTCTGTCGAAGCCACACCCTTGCTGGAACTGGACTCCCGGTCAACCTTCTTAATGGTGCAAAACAGCACCTCAGGAACCATCCTTATCCCAAAGTCTACACCATTGGGGTGGCTCATCAGCACCAAGTTCCACGACTTTGAACTAGGAATCCCAGTGATTGGGGAGATCCCTACTTCCTTACTCATCAGCGACCCAGAAGCTAAGGTGGCATTCACTAAGCCTTCAAAGGCCATTGCCCTCTTCCCTGCCTTGGCCTTTGACCCAACCTCCATCGCTCGGGTCGACATCACGGACGAGAACCACATCACCCTCCAAACGGTGGATGTTTTGTCCGTATCTTCCCCTAGCGGAGCACCCCCTTTACCCTCCGAACCACAACCGGAGACGGAGAAACAGTCAAAACTGGATTTCGACGCCCAGTTAGAACAAGTGGTAACGGCCGCTGATGCCCTCAAAGACGAGCAGGAACGCGATCAACTCCGTAAGGTTTTGAAGAAATACCAATCATCTTTTGCAGAGGATTCATTGGACTGTGGCTTGACGTCCATCCACGAAGTACACATCCCTACTCCTCCTAATGTACCCCCAACGTTCGTGCGTCAATATAAAATCCCTATAGCGTCCTATGAGCCTGTTCAGGAAATCATAGACAACCTGCTACTGAAGAAGATCATACGGCCCTGCAATAGCACTTACTCGGCACCACTATGGCCGGTAATGAAACCTAATGATAAATGGCGTCTCACTATTGACTATCGCCGACTCAACCAACAGGTTCCCCTATCCAGATGGCCCATGACTCAGCTAGAACAGGAGCTTCCTAAAGTCAGGAATGCCCAGTACTTTTCAACTCTTGACGTAGCATCAGGGTTCTGGACGATCCCTGTAAATGCCTCCGATCAATACAAACTGGCGTTCACCTTTGCAAACCGACAATACACCTTTACCAGGTGCCCTTTCGGTTACGCCAATTCCCCGGCAGAATTCAACATCTTCTTGAACAAGGCATGCCCCGACGCCCGCAGTCGAGGCACCCTTATCTACGTTGACGATATCCTCATGCGACATCCTACGCTGGAAGCTCACATCCACGAGATAGACCACGTCCTTACACAACTGACGGAGGCCGGAGCAAAAATCTCGCTCCCCAAATGTCAATGGTGTCGAACCAAAGTTGATTACGTTGGCCTCCTTGTGAGCTCACAAGGGGTTGAACCACAAGTAAACCGTATTCAGGGAATCGCCAACATCAAAGCTCCAACTAACATCTCTGAACTTCGCAGTTTCTTGGGAGTATGCAATTACTCCCGCCAGTTCATTGAGAACTATGCCGATCTAGCCAAACCGCTGACTGAGCTCTTGAAAAAGGACACACCATTCTGCTGGACCACAGCACAGGAACGTGCGATGCAGGCACTGAAAGATAAGTTGTGCACAGCCCCATGCCTGTCATACCCGGACTGCGACAAACAGTTCTACCTTCAAATAGGGTTCTCAGAACACTGTCTGAGTGCTGGGCTGTACCAGATACATGACCAAGACAGACGGGTGGTGGCCTATGCCAGCAAAACATTGGCGGGCCCCGAACTCAAGTACACAGATTGCGAAAAGGCACTACTGAGTACGATATGGGCTGTCAAACATTTCTCCAACTACCTTGGGGGCCAAAAAGTCATTGTGGAAACCCACCACCAGCCTGTAACTTTTCTCAACAGTCAGCGCCTCAGAGACGGTGTGGTGACCAATGCCCGCGTGGCCTCATGGCTAATGGCGCTCCAAAGCTTCGACGTAGAAGTGCGCTATGCGCAGAATCACAAGATTCCTTTGGGCACCGGGCTGGCAGCGTGCCAACGTTGCACCGGGGACCTGCCTGCGAACACAACGCCGAGCTGCGCCCCACCACCACCCAGCTCACCCAACCACCACTACTTTGACCAAAACATCTGCAAAGACATGGTCACAGCATACGTGGATGGATGCTCTTTTCACCACGAAAAAGAGATTCAAGCTGGCGTAGGCATTGCATGGCTAAATGACGTTCCCAGCACACCGCTGCAATTCAGGCTAGGGCCACAGTCATCCCAATATGCTGAAATCGCGGGAATCCTCATCACCCTTCAACTGACTGTCAAGTATGGTATCAAAACTCTGCTGATCTGCACTGACTCAAATTATGCACGCCTCAGTTTCTCTTGCCACCTCCCGATCTGGAAGTGCAACCACTTCACCACTTCTAACGGGAAACCTGTCAAACACAGGGAGTTGTTCTTGGCATGCGACCACCTCGTGTCCACGCATGACCTTCAAATATATTGGAAAAAGGTTAGAGGCCACTCTCGGGTGCCGGGACAAGACAAACAGCTTAACGACTTGGCTGATACCCTGGCCAAGCAGGGTGCCACAGGCGGCACACCCTGGTCCTTTGAGGCTGCTTCCTGCTCGGACGCAGAACTTCAGACCCTCCCACCCAAACCCATGGTCTGTGCAATAACGCGCTCATGCGCCGCGTCACAGGTCACGCCCTCTGACGATCCGCCCACATCGGCGGTGGTCTCTCTTGCCTCGGCCCTGACTGACTCCGATCTTGTGTCCTTGCAGGTGGCTGATCCAGCCATTCGGTCAATGATTGCGTTCTTGTCTGACCCCTCTGCCACCACCTTCTCGGAGGACGACTTTTCGTCTACCCCCGACTTGCAGGCACTTTTCAATGTACGCGCCAGTCTGAAAACCGTCAAGGGCATCTTGGCGTATGCTGCCGACGCACCCAACTCTCTTGCATTCGTGGTCCCTCGTCACCACAGGGGGGTGATGCTCATGTATGCCCATGACTCGCCATGTATGGGCCACAAAGGGAACACAGCCACATATAACGCACTAAAGGAAGTAGCGTACTGGCCACACATGCGGAAAGATATAGCAGACTACATCAAAGGCTGCTTGGTCTGTTGTCAATTCCAGCCAACCAATCCCAAACACAGAGCACCCCTGCAGAGTAGGGGCATCACCTTCCCTTGGTCAGATCTACAAATCGACTGGGTAGGACCCCTGACCAAGTCAAGCCGAGGAAACAAATACTTCCTCACTGTCACATGTGCATTCACGAAATGGCTGGAATGTCTACCCGCACCGAACGACACAGCCCAGACAACCGCCTACTTGCTAATGAACCATGTCTTCTCAAGGTTCGGCCTCCCCAGTCGCGTCAACTCTGATAGAGGCACACATTTCACTGGGGAGGTCATGCAACTACTTTGGCAAACTCTGGGGGTGAAAGCTAACGTACATGTAAGCTACCATCCGCAGGCATCTGGCCAAGTAGAACGAGCAAACCGAACGGTGGTAGGCATCCTAAAGAAATACGTGGCTGCCAACCATAAAGACTGGGATGTCAAACTGCCGTTAGCTCTAATGGCCATTCGGGCAACCAAACACGAAGCGACCGGGGTCTCTCCATTCGAAATGATGACGGGCAGGCGAATGACTCTACCCCTACACCTGCTATACCAACCCGGCGAGGCGAACATTGCAACTGCGTACACCACTCAGCAATACATGACCGACCTCCACAAACATCTCCGAGTCACTTTCGCCTTCGCGCAGAAACACTTAAACGAGAGCGCGGAAGGGCGGAAAGCCTATTACGACAAAAAGGCGTCGTACAATGAACTCCAAGTGGGGGACAAAGTGTGGTACTACATCTTTGCTCAACCCGTTGGATCATCTAGCACCGGGACAGGGAAGAGAGCCCGCAAGCTCCTCCCCCGCTGGTCAGGACCCTATGTCATCACCGAAAAGCTCTCCCCCGTCGTATATCAAATTAAAGTTAACGACGGCAAACGGGAATCGGTCCTTAAATGGGTCCATCGCAATCAGATCAAACCACACAAAACCCCCATGGGACTTGCAGGGGACCACCATGTCCCAGTTAAGTCCTAAATAGAAAAAACGCAACCAAAGCAGGTACCGTTTACTAACAAATAGACGCAAGCAACGGTACTAAGCGACCCATATAATCAGTAACATCACATTTTTCACTTTACAGTCCTTCTAACTCCCTACAGCTCAATACGTGGTAAGGAATAGACTCCTATTCCTGGGTACAGGTAACACTCTCTCTCAATAGAACTGTTGTCTCTTGAATGTTTTGGATTACATCTGTAAACCCCCTTTACGAGTCAAACACTAAGTGGGGGTTGCAATAATTAATTTGTCAGTTCCCTCAGCAGTGTGTCATTGTCCTAGTCGAGGAAAATCCTATAACCATGTCTGTCCTTTCCACCAGGATGATGTGGCTGCTGTTTTCCCTGTTGACCATTGGCCTGGTTCCTGCGAGACCTGAAACCGTGGAGCCAGGACCAAATTCCGGCATTGTTCTCAAAGAACAACCCGGACTCCTAATTACAAACTGTCGCCTGCACACCCAGAAGGTGTTTGTCAGGTTCGACCCCGAGACGGTATGTAAGACAAACATTCCCACTACGACTAAATTGACCTCCTGGGCTGGTCAGAAATGGAATTCGGAAGCCATGGGTCACGCCAAGGCCGATATTACCCACATGTTGCAACAGCTGCAGAAATTTACTATCACTCAATCAGAGTTAAGTGGTACTAGCAAAAGGGAAAAAAGGTTTATCGGAACTCTGCTAGCCGCAGCTGCGACTGTAGGTTCTCTGTTTAGTTTAGGAGTCTCTGCAGTTAACTCAGTCCAACTGGCCACGGTCCGGAGACACATAGGTGAACTACAGACCGAGATTCCCCTGATCCAAGAACAGATAAACGAACAACAGGAAGATTTACAAAAGTTTGGCAAGACCCTGCAAGGAACCATTTTGGTAGTAAACACTGTAAGCAACACCTTGAGTAAAACCTTAGGTACAGTCAGCACCTTATTGAACATCCTAGAGGTGGATCAGGCTCATACACAGTTGGTCACTATGTTGATGGCAGACCTGCTGAGAGATACCGGTTCGTCAGTGGATAGTTTGGCTACTGGCAGGATTCCCCCGTATCTAGTTCCCCTTTCCTTAGTAGAAGAAATTTTAGCCGAGGCCACTTCTGAAGTAATTACTCCCCTACAAGCACACCTAGCATACACCTTAGGTAGCTCTGTCCCCCTCTATGTTGACCCAGAAGCCAGAGAAGTGGCCTTTATCATCAACCTGCCCATAGTCTCACCCGAACACATCTACCGACTAAAAGACGTAGTGAACGTAGGACTTTGGCAAGGAGACGTGCATGTTAAAGTGCATACGCCCCAAGTGATAGCCTATCATGACAATGACCCAGATTTGTACTTAGTCCCTAACCTTCGTATGTGCACCCTGACCAAAGACATCCACTACCTCTGCCCCAGCAAACCCTTTATGCAGGATAGTACGGGTAGTATCTGTGGACTCCAGACGATGACCAAGAACTCCCAGTGTCCCACGACCGTCACTCCCCGACATGAGGTCACTACGACTCAGGTAGAAATCGTAGGAAATCGTTGGCTAGTTAGTACTCCAGCGAAAACAGCCACGTTGACCTACGAACAACATGACACTTCAGTTCAGGTTGAGCTACTTAGCCAGGCCCTATGGATTAATGTCCCCGAAGGGTCCATACTACATATTAATGACGTAGCACTCTACCACCTACCATCTGATCAATACAATAGCAACATAGAAGTCTCCGACTTTTTCAGTAAGCATGCCCTGAAGTTTGACGAACAGACTCTGACTAAATTACAGTTTGAAGGCCCACAGACAGTAGATGTGACCCCCATCGATGATATGCTGCAGGAGATGGAAGTTAGGTCTAGAAGACCCATTCAACCCCTCACATATGCTTGGTCCTCTCCTGACAGCGCGATTGCCGCATCCGTCGGCCTAGGATACCTCTTAGTATTTGTCATAACCTTCCTGTTCCTCAAACGTTACAGACACCTTCAATACCAGGTTGCTAGGTGCACTGACCGACTTAACAAATTACCTCGACGCAGACGCCAACCTAACGGGACGACCACGGGTGACTTGGTGGTAATCGATCCCGAGGAAGTCCCCCCAATCTGCCGTACTTGACCTTACAGACATTAACCTCCCCAACTGATGTCGACTAACACCAACCAACCCTATAGAAACTTAGATTTAGCACAATAGATGTAGTGTGTTAGTATTAGTAATGCCTATACCCTCAGTTAACTACTTTTTGTTTTCTCTCTTTAAGTTTAGTGTTGTTCCCACCTCAGAGCTCACCGAGGTCGAACCTTAAGAATAGGTATTTAGCAATCACCAGTCTGTTGTAACAATGTGCACCAGCTAACCCTTCTTCATCAGCCCACCATGCCCTCATCAATTGATTCGACGACCCTTGGACCAGCAGTCGCCAATCAAAGTGGGGGAATGTAGCATGAGGACTGATCCATAGCAAGTTCTCAACAATGGAATGCTTTGATGCCCTGAAAAAGGGGCAGTAAACTGATAATTCAAATATATGAAGGAGCTGGTTTGTTTTCCTTCACCCCCTCTCCTGTCACGAAGTAGGAGATGGGCAAAAGGATGGGAGCTTTTACGATCCCAACAAACTTTTCACCCCCATTCCATCCCTCCAGGGGGCCTTTTCAGAGACCTTTTGACCTACGTGTGAAATCCCCTGGGTTCTGGGAGGTAAAACAGAACCCATGTGTGACTCTAAGGAGAATCATCCTCTTGTTACACTAAACTCCAAATGAACTCTATGCCTTCCTTCAATGCAACAGACAATCAAGATAAATGACTTTAAAATGACCTGTTAACCTTTTTTCTAATGAACAATGTGATCTCTGTAACATTATATTTCTGTTTTATAATTCTTTGATGCCTATGTTACCCCGACAAATACCATATGAGTGTGACATGCATGACTATCATTGTTGGCAACTACAAACAGGTTTAAGATCCAACAGGAATGCAGGAGATATGATATGAGTAAAGTTTGCTACCTCTGCTAACATAAAATCAGCATAATCTTATTTAGGAAGAACATGCATGTTTCAATTGATTGTGGGACTGTAGTCCAAAATATCTACGAATGTTATGCCATTTTGTATCTGTATGCCTGTATTAGGGTGAAGGATTATGTTATTTCCCTCGTGCTGATGAGACAGCAGTGATGAGATATTAAAAATTAAATCCTAGTATTCCGATTAAAATAGTGAGACGACCCCTCCTCCCTGCTACCTCGAAGGAGGAGAGAAAAGCCTTCACTCCGGATGTTGGGCGTTGTCTTTAGCCATCTCCTGGGATCCATCCCCCTGATACATAAGCGCCAGATTTTGAAATTTCTCTCTCTTGTTTCTTTTTCCTTTGCTTACTTGTTTTGCTCCTTGCTGCTCGTTTATAACCTCTTAAACTTTTTCTAGTACGTAATCCTTTGTTTAGTATTTTCGCAGCTTAGAGCATTCTTCCTTTTTGCACAGTTATCTTCGATTTTTTTATTACAAGCCAATCAGTCGTATTCCAGTTGACGTCGTTGCCTTTTTGATTAGCTCAGCGTAGTTTATTTACCTTTTTATCTTTTTCTAAAAGCCCACGTGCTTCAACCTTTGTCCGTTTCGGACTCAGCCAGAAAACCACATCTGACTCCGCATCTCCAAGGCTCAGCACGGCCTAAAAGACTTTTCTCTCTCAGTAATTCAAGCTGAATTCAAGAGAACCACTCTGAACCTTTTTATTGAATAAAATACCTCGGCTGTGCTGGTCAGCCTGAACTGAGGTACTAAGAATAACTGAGTCAGCCGCACAACATCGTCTCTTCACCGCCTGTGATCCACCACGAAGCGCCAGTGGCATCTGCAGCTCCCGAGGCCAGCAGAACCACTCAGCCGAACCACACGCCGAAGCCAGTCACCACCCGCCGAAGCCAGTCAACCGGGCCCGCATTGCTGAACCCAGAGAGGGAGAGGCCAAACCCCCGCTGAGTTCGCGACCAAAACCACTCCAGGGCTGACGATCGACGTCTTCTGCACAAGTAGGGCTATGGTTCCATATTCTACACAGGCTGGTGAAAGATTGTAGCTGACCTTTTAAACTCCACTGCCCTATAGTTATTAATATCGACAGAGTAGCTTTACATAGTATTTAGGAGTAGACTTTCAGTCATCACTGCTGCATCATGAGTTTGAGTCGCTATTTAACCTTCACTGAGCATAATTAACCTACCTCTTTGACGTTATATGTGTGCATATGTTTCATGACGCTATATCTATTGTTACTTAATCCATGTGTTTAAATAAATAGCCTGTTAGTATCATAGACAAACTGTGTGTGTGTGCCTTATTTCTGGTTTAAATACACTAACAAGTTCCCTGACGCCTAGAAACCACGAGCCTAAAGATATTTGACTGATTCATCAAATTTGCCTTAATCAAATCTATTTAATTGAGTTATGGTTATTTAATTAATCCTAATTGAATAATCATAACTTCCGGATCTTACGTCCGGTGGTGCCCCTTTTAACGAGTGATTAATTATAATAATAATTATACAAATCCGCTACATGCTTGACATCTCATGGCATATCTGAGAGTGTCTTGTCGGAAGTATGACCACATACAAATGCACCGCCATGATCCCGTGGACCTGTTTTGCAAGTTTAAACAAATTCTATTCAAAACTGTGCATGCATTATCTATGAATCTGAATATGCTGCATAGGATGAGCTGTACGCCCAATGTGGGACTTGAACCCACGACCCTGAGATTAAAAGTCTCATGCTCTACCGACTGAGCTAACCGGGCTCTTTTTGTCTTTCCAGAGCTGAAATTTTTCGAGAAACAAGGCTGTTGTTTTGTGGTTCATTATCCTTGCGCTAATTTCATGCATCTCATTTCACAAATCTTTCAATTGAAGAACAATTAAATGAGTTGGACAACATCTTAAAATTGAATTGTGTACAAAAGGCAGAACAGGTCAATGGAATGTAGAACCTTTGTGCTTGACATCTCATGGCATATCTGAGAGTGTCTTGTAGGAAATATGACCACATACAAATGCACCGTCATGATCCCGGTGCCTTGTTTGGCAAATTCATACCAATTGTATTTGAAACTGGGCATACAGTACCTTTGCATTGGAAAGACTGCCACAGACAGCTCCAAAGATTAAGCTCTGCGCCCAATGTGGGGCTCGAACCCACGACCCTGAGATTAAGAGTCTCATGCTCTACCGACTGAGCTAACCGGGCTCTTTTTCTCTTTCCAGAGCTGAAATTTTTCAAGAAACAAGGCTGTTGTTTTGTGGTTCATTATTCTTGCGCTAATTTCATGCATCTCATTTCACAAATCTTTTAATTGAAGAACAATTAAGTGAGTTGGACAACATCTTAAAATTGAATTGTGTACAAAAGGCAGAACAGGTGAATGGAATGTAGAACTTTTGTGCTTGACATCTCATAGCTAATCTGAGAAGGTCTTGTGGGAAGTATGACCACATACAAATGCACCGCCATGATCCCGTGGACCTGTTTTGCAAGTTTAAACAAATTCTATTCAAAACTGTGCATGCATTATGTATGTATCTGAATATGCTGCATAGGATGAGCTGTACGCCCAATGTGGGACTTGAACCCATGACCCTGAGATTAAAAGTCTCATGCTCTACCGACTGAGCTAACCGGGCTCTTTTTGTCTTTCCAGAGCTGAAATTTTTCGAGAAACAAGGCTGTTGTTTTGTGGTTCATTATCCTTGCGCTAATTTCATGCATCTCATTTCACAAATCTTTCAATTGAAGAACAATTAAATGAGTTGGACAACATCTTAAAATTGAATTGTGTACAAAAGGCAGAACAGGTCAATGGAATGTAGAACCTTTGTGCTTGACATCTCATGGCATATCTGAGAGTGTCTTGTCGGAAGTATGACCACATACAAATGCACCGCCATGATCCCGTGGACCTGTTTTGCAAGTTTAAACAAATTCTATTCAAAACTGTGCATGCATTATGTATGAATCTGAATATGCTGCATAGGATGAGCTGTACGCCCAATGTGGGACTTGAACCCACGACCCTGAGATTAAAAGTCTCATGCTCTACCGACTGAGCTAACCGGGCTCTTTTTGTCTTTCCAGAGCTGAAATTTTTCGAGAAACAAGGCTGTTGTTTTGTGGTTCATTATCCTTGCGCTAATTTCATGCATCTCATTTCACAAATCTTTCAATTGAAGAACAATTAAATGAGTTGGACAACATCTTAAAATTGAATTGTGTACAAAATGCAGAACAGGTGAATGGAATGTAGAACCTTTGTGCTTGACATCTCATGGCATATCTGAGAGTGTCTTGTCGGAAATATGACCACATACAAATGCACCGTCATGATCCCGGTGCCTTGTTTGGCAAATTCATACCAATTGTATTTGAAACTGGGCATACAGTACCTTTGCATTGGAAAGACTGCCACAGACAGCTCCAAAGATTAAGCTCTGCGCCCAATGTGGGGCTCGAACCCACGACCCTGAGATTAAGAGTCTCATGCTCTACCGACTGAGCTAACCGGGCTCTTTTTCTCTTTCCAGAGCTGAAATTTTTCAAGAAACAAGGCTGTTGTTTTGTGGTTCATTATTCTTGCGCTAATTTCATGCATCTCATTTCACAAATCTTTTAATTGAAGAACAATTAAGTGAGTTGGACAACATCTTAAAATTGAATTGTGTACAAAAGGCAGAACAGGTGAATGGAATGTAGAACTTTTGTGCTTGACATCTCATAGCTAATCTGAGAAGGTCTTGTGGGAAGTATGACCACATACAAATGCACCGCCATGATCCCGTGGACCTGTTTTGCAAGTTTAAACAAATTCTATTCAAAACTGTGCATGCATTATGTATGTATCTGAATATGCTGCATAGGATGAGCTGTACGCCCAATGTGGGACTTGAACCCACGACCCTGAGATTAAAAGTCTCATGCTCTACCGACTGAGCTAACCGGGCTCTTTTTGTCTTTCCAGAGCTGAAATTTTTCGAGAAACAAGGCTGTTGTTTTGTGGTTCATTATCCTTGCGCTAATTTCATGCATCTCATTTCACAAATCTTTCAATTGAAGAACAATTAAATGAGTTGGACAACATCTTAAAATTGAATTGTGTACAAAAGGCAGAACAGGTCAATGGAATGTAGAACCTTTGTGCTTGACATCTCATGGCATATCTGAGAGTGTCTTGTCGGAAGTATGACCACATACAAATGCACCGCCATGATCCCGTGGACCTGTTTTGCAAGTTTAAACAAATTCTATTCAAAACTGTGCATGCATTATGTATGAATCTGAATATGCTGCATAGGATGAGCTGTACGCCCAATGTGGGACTTGAACCCACGACCCTGAGATTAAAAGTCTCATGCTCTACCGACTGAGCTAACCGGGCTCTTTTTGTCTTTCCAGAGCTGAAATTTTTCGAGAAACAAGGCTGTTGTTTTGTGGTTCATTATCCTTGCGCTAATTTCATGCATCTCATTTCACAAATCTTTCAATTGAAGAACAATTAAATGAGTTGGACAACATCTTAAAATTGAATTGTGTACAAAAGGCAGAACAGGTGAATGGAATGTAGAACCTTTGTGCTTGACATCTCATGGCATATCTGAGAGTGTCTTGTAGGAAATATGACCACATACAAATGCACCGTCATGATTTGCCTTGTTTGGCAAATTCATACCAATTGTATTTGAAACTGGGCATACAGTACCTTTGCATTGGAAAGACTGCCACAGACAGCTCCAAAGATTAAGCTCTGCGCCCAATGTGGGGCTCGAACCCACGACCCTGAGATTAAGAGTCTCATGCTCTACCGACTGAGCTAACCGGGCTCTTCTTCTCTTTCCAGAGCTGAAATTTTTCAAGAAACAAGGCTGTTGTTTTGTGGTTCATTATTCTTGCGCTAATTTCATGCATCTCATTTCACAAATCTTTTAATTGAAGAACAATTAAGTGAGTTGGACAACATCTTAAAATTGAATTGTGTACAAAAGGCAGAACAGGTGAATGGAATGTAGAACTTTTGTGCTTGACATCTCATAGCTAATCTGAGAAGGTCTTGTGGGAAGTATGACCACATACAAATGCACCGCCATGATCCCGTGGACCTGTTTTGCAAGTTTAAACAAATTCTATTCAAAACTGTGCATGCATTATGTATGTATCTGAATATGCTGCATAGGATGAGCTGTACGCCCAATGTGGGACTTGAACCCACGACCCTGAGATTAAAAGTCTCATGCTCTACCGACTGAGCTAACCGGGCTCTTTTTGTCTTTCCAGACCTGAAATTTTTCGAGAAACAAGGCTGTTGTTTTGTGGTTCATTATCCTTGCGCTAATTTCATGCATCTCATTTCACAAATCTTTCAATTGAAGAACAATTAAATGAGTTGGACAACATCTTAAAATTGAATTGTGTACAAAAGGCAGAACAGGTCAATGGAATGTAGAACCTTTGTGCTTGACATCTCATGGCATATCTGAGAGTGTCTTGTCGGAAGTATGACCACATACAAATGCACCGCCATGATCCCGTGGACCTGTTTTGCAAGTTTAAACAAATTCTATTCAAAACTGTGCATGCATGATGTATGAATCTGAATATGCTGCATAGGATGAGCTGTACGCCCAATGTGGGACTTGAACCCACGACCCTGAGATTAAAAGTCTCATGCTCTACCGACTGAGCTAACCTGGCTCTTTTTCTCTTTCCAGAGCTGAAATTTTTCGAGAAACAAGGCTGTTGTTTTGTGGTTCATTATCCTTGCGCTAATTTCATGCATCTCATTTCACAAATCTTTCAATTGAAGAACAATTAAATGAGTTGGACAACATCTTAAAATTGAATTGTGTACAAAATGCAGAACAGGTGAATGGAATGTAGAACCTTTGTGCTTGACATCTCATGGCATATCTGAGAGTGTCTTGTCGGAAATATGACCACATACAAATGCACCGTCATGATCCCGGTGCCTTGTTTGGCAAATTCATACCAATTGTATTTGAAACTGGGCATACAGTACCTTTGCATTGGAAAGACTGCCACAGACAGCTCCAAAGATTAAGCTCTGCGCCCAATGTGGGGCTCGAACCCACGACCCTGAGATTAAGAGTCTCATGCTCTACCGACTGAGCTAACCGGGCTCTTTTTCTCTTTCCAGAGCTGAAATTTTTCAAGAAACAAGGCTGTTGTTTTGTGGTTCATTATTCTTGCGCTAATTTCATGCATCTCATTTCACAAATCTTTTAATTGAAGAACAATTAAGTGAGTTGGACAACATCTTAAAATTGAATTGTGTACAAAAGGCAGAACAGGTGAATGGAATGTAGAACTTTTGTGCTTGACATCTCATAGCTAATCTGAGAAGGTCTTGTGGGAAGTATGACCACATACAAATGCACCGCCATGATCCCGTGGACCTGTTTTGCAAGTTTAAACAAATTCTATTCAAAACTGTGCATGCATTATGTATGTATCTGAATATGCTGCATAGGATGAGCTGTACGCCCAATGTGGGACTTGAACCCACGACCCTGAGATTAAAAGTCTCATGCTCTACCGACTGAGCTAACCGGGCTCTTTTTGTCTTTCCAGAGCTGAAATTTTTCGAGAAACAAGGCTGTTGTTTTGTGGTTCATTATCCTTGCGCTAATTTCATGCATCTCATTTCACAAATCTTTCAATTGAAGAACAATTAAATGAGTTGGACAACATCTTAAAATTGAATTGTGTACAAAATGCAGAACAGGTGAATGGAATGTAGAACCTTTGTGCTTGACATCTCATGGCATATCTGAGAGTGTCTTGTAGGAAATATGACCACATACAAATGCACCGTCATGATCCCGGTGCCTTGTTTGGCAAATTCATACCAATTGTATTTGAAACTGGGCATACAGTACCTTTGCATTGGAAAGACTGCCACAGACAGCTCCAAAGATTAAGCTCTGCGCCCAATGTGGGGCTCGAACCCACGACCCTGAGATTAAGAGTCTCATGCTCTACCGACTGAGCTAACCGGGCTCTTTTTGTCTTTCCAGGGCTGAAATTTTTCAAGAAACAAGGCTGTTGTTTTGTGGTTCATTATTCTTGCGCTAATTTCATGCATCTCATTTCACAAATCTTTTAATTGAAGAACAATTAAGTGAGTTGGACAACATCTTAAAATTGAATTGTGTACAAAAGGCAGAACAGGTCAATGGAATGTAGAACTTTTGTGCTTGACATCTCATAGCTAATCTGAGAAGGTCTTGTGGGAAGTATGACCACATACAAATGCACCGCCATGATCCCGTGGACCTGTTTTGCAAGTTTAAACAAATTCTATTCAAAACTGTGCATGCATTATGTATGTATCTGAATATGCTGCATAGGATGAGCTGTACGCCCAATGTGGGACTTGAACCCACGACCCTGAGATTAAAAGTCTCATGCTCTACCGACTGAGCTAACCGGGCTCTTTTTGTCTTTCCAGAGCTGAAATTTTTCGAGAAACAAGGCTGTTGTTTTGTGGTTCATTATCCTTGCGCTAATTTCATGCATCTCATTTCACAAATCTTTCAATTGAAGAACAATTAAATGAGTTGGACAACATCTTAAAATTGAATTGTGTACAAAATGCAGAACAGGTCAATGGAATGTAGAACCTTTGTGCTTGACATCTCATGGCATATCTGAGAGTGTCTTGTAGGAAATATGACCACATACAAATGCACCGTCATGATCCCGGTGCCTTGTTTGGCAAATTCATACCAATTGTATTTGAAACTGGGCATACAGTACCTTTGCATTGGAAAGACTGCCACAGACAGCTCCAAAGATTAAGCTCTGCGCCCAATGTGGGGCTCGAACCCACGACCCTGAGATTAAGAGTCTCATGCTCTACCGACTGAGCTAACCGGGCTCTTTTTGTCTTTCCAGGGCTGAAATTTTTCAAGAAACAAGGCTGTTGTTTTGTGGTTCATTATTCTTGCGCTAATTTCATGCATCTCATTTCACAAATCTTTTAATTGAAGAACAATTAAGTGAGTTGGACAACATCTTAAAATTGAATTGTGTACAAAAGGCAGAACAGGTGAATGGAATGTAGAACTTTTGTGCTTGACATCTCATAGCTAATCTGAGAAGGTCTTGTGGGAAGTATGACCACATACAAATGCACCGCCATGATCCCGTGGACCTGTTTTGCAAGTTTAAACAAATTCTATTCAAAAATGTGCATGCATTATGTATGTATCTGAATATGTTGCATAGGATGAGCTGTACGCCCAATGTGGGACTTGAACCCACGACCCTGAGATTAAAAGTCTCATGCTCTACCGACTGAGCTAACCGGGCTCTTTTTGTCTTTCCAGAGCTGAAATTTTTCGAGAAACAAGGCTGTTCTTTTGTGGTTCATTATCCTTGCGCTAATTTCATGCATCTCATTTCACAAATCTTTCAATTGAAGAACAATTAAGTGAGTTGGACAACATCTTAAAATTGAATTGTGTACAAAAGGCAGAACAGGTGAATGGAATGTAGAACTTTTGTGCTTGACATCTCATAGCTAATCTGAGAAGGTCTTGTGGGAAGTATGACCACATACAAATGCACCGTCATGATCCCGGTGCCTTGTTTGGCAAATTCATACCAATTGTATTTGAAACTGGGCATACAGTACCTTTGCATTGGAAAGACTGCCACAGACAGCTCCAAAGATTAAGCTCTGCGCCCAATGTGGGGCTCGAACCCACGACCCTGAGATTAAGAGTCTCATGCTCTACCGACTGAGCTAACCAGGCTCTTTTTCTCTTTCCAGAGCTGAAATTTTTCAAGAAACAAGGCTGTTGTTTTGTGGTTCATTATTCTTGCGCTAATTTCATGCATCTCATTTCACAAATCTTTTAATTGAAGAACAATTAAGTGAGTTGGACAACATCTTAAAATTGAATTGTGTACAAAAGGCAGAACAGGTGAATGGAATGTAGAACTTTTGTGCTTGACATCTCATAGCTAATCTGAGAAGGTCTTGTGGGAAGTATGACCACATACAAATGCACCGCCATGATCCCGTGGACCTGTTTTTCAAGTTTAAACAAATTCTGTTCAAAACTGTGCATGCATTATGTATGAATCTGAATATGCTGCATAGGATGAGCTGTACGCCCAATGTGAGACTTGAACCCACGACCCTGAGATTAAAAGTCTCATGCTCTACCGACTGAGCTAACCGGGCTCTTTTTGTCTTTCCAGAGCTGAAATTTTTCGAGAAACAAGGCTGTTGTTTTGTGGTTCATTATCCTTGCGCTAATTTCATGCATCTCATTTCACAAATCTTTCAATTGAAGAACAATTAAATGAGTTGGACAACATCTTAAAATTAAATTGTGTACAAAAGGCAGAACAGGTCAATGGAATGTAGAACCTTTGTGCTTGACATCTCATGGCATATCTGAGAGTGTCTTGTCGGAAGTATGACCACATACAAATGCACCGCCATGATCCCGTGGACCTGTTTTGCAAGTTTAAACAAATTCTATTCAAAACTGTGCATGCATTATGTATGAATCTGAATATGCTGCATAGGATGAGCTGTACGCCCAATGTGGGACTTGAACCCACGACCCTGAGATTAAAAGTCTCATGCTCTACCGACTGAGCTAACCGGGCTCTTTTTGTCTTTCCAGAGCTGAAATTTTTCGAGAAACAAGGCTGTTGTTTTGTGGTTCATTATCCTTGCGCTAATTTCATGCATCTCATTTCACAAATCTTTCAATTGAAGAACAATTAAATGAGTTGGACAACATCTTAAAATTGAATTGTGTACAAAATGCAGAACAGGTCAATGGAATGTAGAACCTTTGTGCTTGACATCTCATGGCATATCTGAGAGTGTCTTGTAGGAAATATGACCACATACAAATGCACCGTCATGATCCCGGTGCCTTGTTTGGCAAATTCATACCAATTGTATTTGAAACTGGGCATACAGTACCTTTGCATTGGAAAGACTGCCACAGACAGCTCCAAAGATTAAGCTCTGCGCCCAATGTGGGGCTCGAACCCACGACCCTGAGATTAAGAGTCTCATGCTCTACCGACTGAGCTAACCGGGCTCTTTTTCTCTTTCCAGAGCTGAAATTTTTCAAGAAACAAGGCTGTTGTTTTGTGGTTCATTATTCTTGCGCTAATTTCATGCATCTCATTTCACAAATCTTTTAATTGAAGAACAATTAAGTGAGTTGGACAACATCTTAAAATTGAATTGTGTACAAAAGGCAGAACAGGTGAATGGAATGTAGAACTTTTGTGCTTGACATCTCATAGCTAATCTGAGAAGGTCTTGTGGGAAGTATGACCACATACAAATGCACCGCCATGATCCCGTGGACCTGTTTTTCAAGTTTAAACAAATTCTGTTCAAAACTGTGCATGCATTATGTATGAATCTGAATATGCTGCATAGGATGAGCTGTACGCCCAATGTGAGACTTGAACCCACGACCCTGAGATTAAAAGTCTCATGCTCTACCGACTGAGCTAACCGGGCTCTTTTTGTCTTTCCAGAGCTGAAATTTTTCGAGAAACAAGGCTGTTGTTTTGTGGTTCATTATCCTTGCGCTAATTTCATGCATCTCATTTCACAAATCTTTCAATTGAAGAACAATTAAATGAGTTGGACAACATCTTAAAATTAAATTGTGTACAAAAGGCAGAACAGGTCAATGGAATGTAGAACCTTTGTGCTTGACATCTCATGGCATATCTGAGAGTGTCTTGTCGGAAGTATGACCACATACAAATGCACCGCCATGATCCCGTGGACCTGTTTTGCAAGTTTAAACAAATTCTATTCAAAACTCTGCATGCATTATGTATGAATCTGAATATGCTGCATAGGATGAGCTGTACGCCCAATGTGGGACTTGAACCCACGACCCTGAGATTAAAAGTCTCATGCTCTACCGACTGAGCTAACCGGGCTCTTTTTCTCTTTCCAGAGCTGAAATTTTTCGAGAAACAAGGCTGTTGTTTTGTGGTTCATTATCCTTGCGCTAATTTCATGCATCTCATTTCACAAATCTTTCAATTGAAGAACAATTAAATGAGTTGGACAACATCTTAAAATTGAATTGTGTACAAAATGCAGAACAGGTGAATGGAATGTAGAACCTTTGTGCTTGACATCTCATGGCATATCTGAGAGTGTCTTGTAGGAAATATGACCACATACAAATGCACCGTCATGATCCCGGTGCCTTGTTTGGCAAATTCATACCAATTGTATTTGAAACTGGGCATACAGTACCTTTGCATTGGAAAGACTGCCACAGACAGCTCCAAAGATTAAGCTCTGCGCCCAATGTGGGGCTCGAACCCACGACCCTGAGATTAAGAGTCTCATGCTCTACCGACTGAGCTAACCGGGCTCTTTTTGTCTTTCCAGGGCTGAAATTTTTCAAGAAACAAGGCTGTTGTTTTGTGGTTCATTATTCTTGCGCTAATTTCATGCATCTCATTTCACAAATCTTTTAATTGAAGAACAATTAAGTGAGTTGGACAACATCTTAAAATTGAATTGTGTACAAAAGGCAGAACAGGTGAATGGAATGTAGAACTTTTGTGCTTGACATCTCATAGCTAATCTGAGAAGGTCTTGTGGGAAGTATGACCACATACAAATGCACCGCCATGATCCCGTGGACCTGTTTTGCAAGTTTAAACAAATTCTATTCAAAACTGTGCATGCATTATGTATGTATCTGAATATGCTGCATAGGATGAGCTGTACGCCCAATGTGGGACTTGAACCCACGACCCTGAGATTAAAAGTCTCATGCTCTACCGACTGAGCTAACCGGGCTCTTTTTGTCTTTCCAGAGCTGAAATTTTTCGAGAAACAAGGCTGTTGTTTTGTGGTTCATTATCCTTGCGCTAATTTCATGCATCTCATTTCACAAATCTTTCAATTGAAGAACAATTAAATGAGTTGGACAACATCTTAAAATTGAATTGTGTACAAAATGCAGAACAGGTGAATGGAATGTAGAACCTTTGTGCTTGACATCTCATGGCATATCTGAGAGTGTCTTGTAGGAAATATGACCACATACAAATGCACCGTCATGATCCCGGTGCCTTGTTTGGCAAATTCATACCAATTGTATTTGAAACTGGGCATACAGTACCTTTGCATTGGAAAGACTGCCACAGACAGCTCCAAAGATTAAGCTCTGCGCCCAATGTGGGGCTCGAACCCACGACCCTGAGATTAAGAGTCTCATGCTCTACCGACTGAGCTAACCGGGCTCTTTTTGTCTTTCCAGGGCTGAAATTTTTCAAGAAACAAGGCTGTTGTTTTGTGGTTCATTATTCTTGCGCTAATTTCATGCATCTCATTTCACAAATCTTTCAATTGAAGAACAATTAAATGAGTTGGACAACATCTTAAAATTGAATTGTGTACAAAAGGCAGAACAGGTCAATGGAATGTAGAACCTTTGTGCTTGACATCTCATGGCATATCTGAGAGTGTCTTGTCGGAAGTATGACCACATACAAATGCACCGCCATGATCCCGTGGACCTGTTTTGCAAGTTTAAACAAATTCTATTCAAAACTCTGCATGCATTATGTATGAATCTGAATATGCTGCATAGGATGAGCTGTACGCCCAATGTGGGACTTGAACCCACGACCCTGAGATTAAAAGTCTCATGCTCTACCGACTGAGCTAACCGGGCTCTTTTTGTCTTTCCAGAGCTGAAATTTTTCGAGAAACAAGGCTGTTGTTTTGTGGTTCATTATCCTTGCGCTAATTTCATGCATCTCATTTCACAAATCTTTCAATTGAAGAACAATTAAATGAGTTGGACAACATCTTAAAATTGAATTGTGTACAAAATGCAGAACAGGTGAATGGAATGTAGAACCTTTGTGCTTGACATCTCATGGCATATCTGAGAGTGTCTTGTAGGAAATATGACCACATACAAATGCACCGTCATGATCCCGGTGCCTTGTTTGGCAAATTCATACCAATTGTATTTGAAACTGGGCATACAGTACCTTTGCATTGGAAAGACTGCCACAGACAGCTCCAAAGATTAAGCTCTGCGCCCAATGTGGGGCTCGAACCCACGACCCTGAGATTAAGAGTCTCATGCTCTACCGACTGAGCTAACCGGGCTCTTTTTGTCTTTCCAGGGCTGAAATTTTTCAAGAAACAAGGCTGTTGTTTTGTGGTTCATTATTCTTGCGCTAATTTCATGCATCTCATTTCACAAATCTTTTAATTGAAGAACAATTAAGTGAGTTGGACAACATCTTAAAATTGAATTGTGTACAAAAGGCAGAACAGGTGAATGGAATGTAGAACTTTTGTGCTTGACATCTCATAGCTAATCTGAGAAGGTCTTGTGGGAAGTATGACCACATACAAATGCACCGCCATGATCCCGTGGACCTGTTTTGCAAGTTTAAACAAATTCTATTCAAAACTGTGCATGCATTATGTATGTATCTGAATATGTTGCATAGGATGAGCTGTACGCCCAATGTGGGACTTGAACCCACGACCCTGAGATTAAAAGTCTCATGCTCTACCGACTGAGCTAACCGGGCTCTTTTTGTCTTTCCAGAGCTGAAATTTTTCGAGAAACAAGGCTGTTCTTTTGTGGTTCATTATCCTTGCGCTAATTTCATGCATCTCATTTCACAAATCTTTCAATTGAAGAACAATTAAGTGAGTTGGACAACATCTTAAAATTGAATTGTGTACAAAAGGCAGAACAGGTGAATGGAATGTAGAACTTTTGTGCTTGACATCTCATAGCTAATCTGAGAAGGTCTTGTGGGAAGTATGACCACATACAAATGCACCGTCATGATCCCGGTGCCTTGTTTGGCAAATTCATACCAATTGTATTTGAAACTGGGCATACAGTACCTTTGCATTGGAAAGACTGCCACAGACAGCTCCAAAGATTAAGCTCTGCGCCCAATGTGGGGCTCGAACCCACGACCCTGAGATTAAGAGTCTCATGCTCTACCGACTGAGCTAACCAGGCTCTTTTTCTCTTTCCAGAGCTGAAATTTTTCAAGAAACAAGGCTGTTGTTTTGTGGTTCATTATTCTTGCGCTAATTTCATGCATCTCATTTCACAAATCTTTTAATTGAAGAACAATTAAGTGAGTTGGACAACATCTTAAAATTGAATTGTGTACAAAAGGCAGAACAGGTGAATGGAATGTAGAACTTTTGTGCTTGACATCTCATAGCTAATCTGAGAAGGTCTTGTGGGAAGTATGACCACATACAAATGCACCGCCATGATCCCGTGGACCTGTTTTTCAAGTTTAAACAAATTCTGTTCAAAACTGTGCATGCATTATGTATGAATCTGAATATGCTGCATAGGATGAGCTGTACGCCCAATGTGAGACTTGAACCCACGACCCTGAGATTAAAAGTCTCATGCTCTACCGACTGAGCTAACCGGGCTCTTTTTGTCTTTCCAGAGCTGAAATTTTTCGAGAAACAAGGCTGTTGTTTTGTGGTTCATTATCCTTGCGCTAATTTCATGCATCTCATTTCACAAATCTTTCAATTGAAGAACAATTAAATGAGTTGGACAACATCTTAAAATTAAATTGTGTACAAAAGGCAGAACAGGTCAATGGAATGTAGAACCTTTGTGCTTGACATCTCATGGCATATCTGAGAGTGTCTTGTCGGAAGTATGACCACATACAAATGCACCGCCATGATCCCGTGGACCTGTTTTGCAAGTTTAAACAAATTCTATTCAAAACTCTGCATGCATTATGTATGAATCTGAATATGCTGCATAGGATGAGCTGTACGCCCAATGTGGGACTTGAACCCACGACCCTGAGATTAAAAGTCTCATGCTCTACCGACTGAGCTAACCGGGCTCTTTTTGTCTTTCCAGAGCTGAAATTTTTCGAGAAACAAGGCTGTTGTTTTGTGGTTCATTATCCTTGCGCTAATTTCATGCATCTCATTTCACAAATCTTTCAATTGAAGAACAATTAAATGAGTTGGACAACATCTTAAAATTGAATTGTGTACAAAATGCAGAACAGGTCAATGGAATGTAGAACCTTTGTGCTTGACATCTCATGGCATATCTGAGAGTGTCTTGTAGGAAATATGACCACATACAAATGCACCGCCAGCCATGATCCCGGTGCCTTGTTTGGCAAATTCATACCAATTGTATTTGAAACTGGGCATACAGTACCTTTGCATTGGAAAGACTGCCACAGACAGCTCCAAAGATTAAGCTCTGCGCCCAATGTGGGGCTCGAACCCACGACCCTGAGATTAAGAGTCTCATGCTCTACCGACTGAGCTAACCGGGCTCTTTTTGTCTTTCCAGGGCTGAAATTTTTCAAGAAACAAGGCTGTTGTTTTGTGGTTCATTATTCTTGCGCTAATTTCATGCATCTCATTTCACAAATCTTTTAATTGAAGAACAATTAAGTGAGTTGGACAACATCTTAAAATTGAATTGTGTACAAAAGGCAGAACAGGTGAATGGAATGTAGAACTTTTGTGCTTGACATCTCATAGCTAATCTGAGAAGGTCTTGTGGGAAGTATGACCACATACAAATGCACCGCCATGATCCCGTGGACCTGTTTTGCAAGTTTAAACAAATTCTGTTCAAAACTCTGCATGCATTATGTATGAATCTGAATATGTTGCATAGGATGAGCTGTATGCCCAATGTGAGACTTGAACCCACGACCCTGAGATTAAAAGTCTCATGCTCTACCGACTGAGCTAACCGGGCTCTTTTTGTCTTTCCAGAGCTGAAATTTTTCGAGAAACAAGGCTGTTGTTTTGTGGTTCATTATCCTTGCGCTAATTTCATGCATCTCATTTCACAAATCTTTCAATTGAAGAACAATTAAATGAGTTGGACAACATCTTAAAATTGAATTGTGTACAAAAGGCAGAACAGGTCAATGGAATGTAGAACCTTTGTGCTTGACATCTCATGGCATATCTGAGAGTGTCTTGTCGGAAGTATGACCACATACAAATGCACCGCCATGATCCCGTGGACCTGTTTTGCAAGTTTAAACAAATTCTATTCAAAACTGTGCATGCATTATGTATGAATCTCAATATGCTGCATAGGATGAGCTGTACGCCCAATGTGGGACTTGAACCCACGACCTTGAGATGAAAAGTCTCATGCTCTACCGACTGAGCTAACCGGGCTCTTTTTGTCTTTCCAGAGCTGAAATTTTTCGAGAAACAAGGCTGTTGTTTTGTGGTTCATTATCCTTGCGCTAATTTCATGCATCTCATTTCACAAATCTTTCAATTGAAGAACAATTAAATGAGTTGGACAACATCTTAAAATTGAATTGTGTACAAAATGCAGAACAGGTGAATGGAATGTAGAACCTTTGTGCTTGACATCTCATGGCATATCTGAGAGTGTCTTGTAGGAAATATGACCACATACAAATGCACCGTCATGATCCCGGTGCCTTGTTTGGCAAATTCATACCAATTGTATTTGAAACTGGGCATACAGTACCTTTGCATTGGAAAGACTGCCACAGACAGCTCCAAAGATTAAGCTCTGCGCCCAATGTGGGGCTCGAACCCACGACCCTGAGATTAAGAGTCTCATGCTCTACCGACTGAGCTAACCGGGCTCTTTTTGCCTTTCCAGAGCTGAAATTTTTCAAGAAACAAGGCTGTTGTTTTGTGGTTCATTGTTTCTTGCGCTAATTTCATGCATCTCATTTCACAAATCTTTTAATTGAAGAACAATTAAGTGAGTTGGACAACATCTTAAAATTGAATTGTGTACAAAAGGCAGAACAGGTGAATGGAATGTAGAACTTTTGTGCTTGACATCTCATAGCTAATCTGAGAAGGTCTTGTGGGAAGTATGACCACATACAAATGCACCGCCATGATCCTGTGGACCTGTTTTGCAAGTTTAAACAAATTCTATTCAAAACTCTGCATGCATTATATATGAATCTGAATATGCTGCATAGGATGAGCTGTACGCCCAATGTGGGACTTGAACCCACGACCCTGAGATTAAAAGTCTCATGCTCTACCGACTGAGCTAACCAGGCTCTTTTTGTCTTTCCAGAGCTGAAATTTTTCGAGAAACAAGGCTGTTGTTTTGTGGTTCATTATCCTTGCGCTAATTTCATGCATCTCATTTCACAAATCTTTCAATTGAAGAACAATTAAATGAGTTGGACAACATCTTAAAATTGAATTGTGTACAAAAGGCAGAACAGGTCAATGGAATGTAGAACCTTTGTGCTTGACATCTCATGGCATATCTGAGAGTGTCTTGTCGGAAGTATGACCACATACAAATGCACCGCCATGATCCCGTGGACCTGTTTTGCAAGTTTAAACAAATTCTATTCAAAACTCTGCATGCATTATGTATGAATCTGAATATGCTGCATAGGATGAGCTGTACGCCCAATGTGGGACTTGAACCCACGACCCTGAGATGAAAAGTCTCATGCTCTACCGACTGACCTAACCGGGCTCTTTTTCTCTTTCCAGAGCTGAAATTTTTCGAGAAACAAGGCTGTTGTTTTGTGGTTCATTATCCTTGCGCTAATTTCATGCATCTCATTTCACAAATCTTTCAATTGAAGAACAATTAAATGAGTTGGACAACATCTTAAAATTGAATTGTGTACAAAAGGCAGAACAGGTCAATGGAATGTAGAACCTTTGTGCTTGACATCTCATGGCATATCTGAGAGTGTCTTGTCGGAAGTATGACCACATACAAATGCACCGCCAGCCATGATCCCGTGGACCTGTTTTGCAAGTTTAAACAAATTCTATTCAAAACTCTGCATGCATTATGTATGACTCTGAATATGCTGCATAGGATGAGCTGTACGCCCAATGTGGGACTTGAACCCACGACCCTGAGATTAAAAGTCTCATGCTCTACCGACTGAGCTAACCGGGCTCTTTTTCTCTTTCCAGAGCTGAAATTTTTCGAGAAACAAGGCTGTTGTTTTGTGGTTCATTATCCTTGCACTAATTTCATGCATCTCATTTCACAAATCTTTCAATTGAAGAACAATTAAATGAGTTGGACAACATCTTAAAATTGAATTGTGTACAAAATGCAGAACAGGTGAATGGAATGTAGAACCTTTGTGCTTGACATCTCATGGCATATCTGAGAGTGTCTTGTAGGAAATATGACCACATACAAATGCACCGTCATGATCCCGGTGCCTTGTTTGGCAAATTCATACCAATTATATTTGAAACTGGGCATACAGTACCTTTGCATTGGAAAGACTGCCACAGACAGCTCCAAAGATTAAGCTCTGCGCCCAATGTGGGGCTCGAACCCACGACCCTGAGATTAAGAGTCTCATGCTCTACCGACTGAGCTAACCGGGCTCTTTTTGTCTTTCCAGAGCTGAAATTTTTCAAGAAACAAGGCTGTTGTTTTGTGGTTCATTATTCTTGCGCTAATTTCATGCATCTCATTTCACAAATCTTTTAATTGAAGAACAATTAAGTGAGTTGGACAACATCTTAAAATTGAATTGTGTACAAAAGGCAGAACAGGTGAATGGAATGTAGAACTTTTGTGCTTGACATCTCATAGCTAATCTGAGAAGGTCTTGTGGGAAGTATGACCACATACAAATGCACCGTCATGATCCCGGTGCCTTGTTTGACAAATTCATACCAATTGTATTTGAAACTGGGCATACAGTACCTTTGCATTGGAAAGACTGCCACAGACAGCTCCAAAGATTAAGCTCTGCGCCCAATGTGGGGCTCGAACCCACGACCCTGAGATTAAGAGTCTCATGCTCTACCGACTGAGCTAACCGGGCTCTTTTTGTCTATCCAGAGCTGAAATTTTTCAAGAAACAAGGCTGTTGTTTTGTGGTTCATTGTTTCTTGCGCTAATTTCATGCATCTCATTTCACAAATCTTTCAATTGAAGAACAATTAAATGAGTTGGACAACATCTTAAAATTGAATTGTGTACAAAAGGCAGAACAGGTCAATGGAATGTAGAACCTTTGTGCTTGACATCTCATGGCATATCTGAGAGTGTTTTGTCGGAAGTATGACCACATACAAATGCACCGCCATGATCCTGTGGACCTGTTTTGCAAGTTTAAACAAATTCTATTCAAAACTCTGCATGCATTATGTATGAATCTGAATATGCTGCATAGGATGAGCTGTACGCCCAATGTGGGACTTGAACCCACGACCCTGAGATTAAAAGTCTCATGCTCTACCGACTGAGCTAATCGGGCTCTTTTCGTCTTTCCAGAGCTGAAATTTTTCGAGAAACAAGGCTGTTGTTTTGTGGTTCATTATCCTTGCGCTAATTTCATGCATCTCATTTCACAAATCTTTCAATTGAAGAACAATTAAATGAGTTGGACAACATCTTAAAATTGAATTGTGTACAAAATGCAGAACAGGTGAATGGAATGTAGAACCTTTGTGCTTGACATCTCATGGCATATCTGAGAGTGTCTTGTAGGAAATATGACCACATACAAATGCACCGTCATGATCCCGGTGCCTTGTTTGGCAAATTCATACCAATTGTATTTGAAACTGGGCATACAGTACCTTTGCATTGGAAAGACTGCCACAGACAGCTCCAAAGATTAAGCTCTGCGCCCAATGTGGGGCTCGAACCCACGACCCTGAGATTAAGAGTCTCATGCTCTACCGACTGAGCTAACCGGGCTCTTTTTGCCTTTCCAGAGCTGAAATTTTTCAAGAAACAAGGCTGTTGTTTTGTGGTTCATTGTTTCTTGCGCTAATTTCATGCATCTCATTTCACAAATCTTTTAATTGAAGAACAATTAAGTGAGTTGGACAACATCTTAAAATTGAATTGTGTACAAAAGGCAGAACAGGTGAATGGAATGTAGAACTTTTGTGCTTGACATCTCATAGCTAATCTGAGAAGGTCTTGTGGGAAGTATGACCACATACAAATGCACCGCCATGATCCTGTGGACCTGTTTTGCAAGTTTAAACAAATTCTATTCAAAACTCTGCATGCATTATGTATGAATCTGAATATGCTGCATAGGATGAGCTGTACGCCCAATGTGGGACTTGAACCCACGACCCTGAGATTAAAAGTCTCATGCTCTACCGACTGAGCTAACCGGGCTCTTTTTGTCTTTCCAGAGCTGAAATTTTTCGAGAAACAAGGCTGTTGTTTTGTGGTTCATTATCCTTGCGCTAATTTCATGCATATCATTTCACAAATCTTTCAATTGAAGAACAATTAAATGAGTTGGACAACATCTTAAAATTGAATTGTGTACAAAATGCAGAACAGGTGAATGGAATGTAGAACCTTTGTGCTTGACATCTCATGGCATATCTGAGAGTGTCTTGTAGGAAATATGACCACATACAAATGCACCGTCATGATCCCGGTGCCTTGTTTGGCAAATTCATACCAATTGTATTTGAAACTGGGCATACAGTACCTTTGCATTGGAAAGACTGCCACAGACAGCTCCAAAGATTAAGCTCTGCGCCCAATGTGGGGCTCGAACCCACGACCCTGAGATTAAGAGTCTCATGCTCTACCGACTGAGCTAACCGGGCTCTTTTTGTCTTTCCAGAGCTGAAATTTTTCAAGAAACAAGGCTGTTGTTTTGTGGTTCATTATTCTTGCGCTAATTTCATGCATCTCATTTCACAAATCTTTCAATTGAAGAACAATTAAATGAGTTGGACAACATCTTAAAATTGAATTGTGTACAAAAGGCAGAACAGGTCAATGGAATGTAGAACCTTTGTGCTTGACATCTCATGGCATATCTGAGAGTGTCTTGTCGGAAGTATGACCACATACAAATGCACCGCCATGATCCCGTGGACCTGTTTTGCAAGTTTAAACAAATTCTATTCAAAACTCTGCATGCATTATGTATGAATCTGAATATGCTGCATAGGATGAGCTGTACGCCCAATGTGGGACTTGAACCCACGACCCTGAGATGAAAAGTCTCATGCTCTACCGACTGAGCTAACCAGGCTCTTTTTCTCTTTCCAGAGCTGAAATTTTTCGAGAAACAAGGCTGTTGTTTTGTGGTTCATTATCCTTGCGCTAATTTCATGCATCTCATTTCACAAATCTTTCAATTGAAGAACAATTAAATGAGTTGGACAACATCTTAAAATTGAATTGTCTACAAAAGGCAGAACAGGTCAATGGAATGTAGAACCTTTGTGCTTGACATCTCATGGCATATCTGAGAGTGTCTTGTCGGAAGTATGACCACATACAAATGCACCGCCAGCCATGATCCCGTGGACCTGTTTTGCAAGTTTAAACAAATTCTATTCAAAACTCTGCATGCATTATGTATGACTCTGAATATGCTGCATAGGATGAGCTGTACGCCCAATGTGGGACTTGAACCCACGACCCTGAGATTAAAAGTCTCATGCTCTACCGACTGAGCTAACCGGGCTCCTTTTTTCTTTCCAGAGCTGAAATTTTTCGAGAAACAAGGCTGTTGTTTTGTGGTTCATTATCCTTGCACTAATTTCATGCATCTCATTTCACAAATCTTTCAATTGAAGAACAATTAAATGAGTTGGACAACATCTTAAAATTGAATTGTGTACAAAATGCAGAACAGGTGAATGGAATGTAGAACCTTTGTGCTTGACATCTCATGGCATATCTGAGAGTGTCTTGTAGGAAATATGACCACATACAAATGCACCGTCATGATCCCGGTGCCTTGTTTGGCAAATTCATACCAATTATATTTGAAACTGGGCATACAGTACCTTTGCATTGGAAAGACTGCCACAGACAGCTCCAAAGATTAAGCTCTGCGCCCAATGTGGGGCTCGAACCCACGACCCTGAGATTAAGAGTCTCATGCTCTACCGACTGAGCTAACCGGGCTCTTTTTGTCTTTCCAGAGCTGAAATTTTTCAAGAAACAAGGCTGTTGTTTTGTGGTTCATTATTCTTGCGCTAATTTCATGCATCTCATTTCACAAATCTTTTAATTGAAGAACAATTAAGTGAGTTGGACAACATCTTAAAATTGAATTGTGTACAAAAGGCAGAACAGGTGAATGGAATGTAGAACTTTTGTGCTTGACATCTCATAGCTAATCTGAGAAGGTCTTGTGGGAAGTATGACCACATACAAATGCACCGCCATGATCCTGTGGACCTGTTTTGCAAGTTTAAACAAATTCTATTCAAAACTCTGCATGCATTATGTATGAATCTGAATATGCTGCATAGGATGAGCTGTACGCCCAATGTGGGACTTGAACCCACGACCCTGAGATTAAAAGTCTCATGCTCTACCGACTGAGCTAATCGGGCTCTTTTCGTCTTTCCAGAGCTGAAATTTTTCGAGAAACAAGGCTGTTGTTTTGTGGTTCATTATCCTTGCGCTAATTTCATGCATCTCATTTCACAAATCTTTCAATTGAAGAACAATTAAATGAGTTGGACAACATCTTAAAATTGAATTGTGTACAAAATGCAGAACAGGTGAATGGAATGTAGAACCTTTGTGCTTGACATCTCATGGCATATCTGAGAGTGTCTTGTAGGAAATATGACCGCATACAAATGCACCGTCATGATCCCGGTGCCTTGTTTGGCAAATTCATACCAATTGTATTTGAAACTGGGCATACAGTACCTTTGCATTGGAAAGACTGCCACAGACAGCTCCAAAGATTAAGCTCTGCGCCCAATGTGGGGCTCGAACCCACGACCCTGAGATTAAGAGTCTCATGCTCTACCGACTGAGCTAACCGGGCTCTTTTTGCCTTTCCAGAGCTGAAATTTTTCAAGAAACAAGGCTGTTGTTTTGTGGTTCATTGTTTCTTGCGCTAATTTCATGCATCTCATTTCACAAATCTTTTAATTGAAGAACAATTAAGTGAGTTGGACAACATCTTAAAATTGAATTGTGTACAAAAGGCAGAACAGGTGAATGGAATGTAGAACTTTTGTGCTTGACATCTCATAGCTAATCTGAGAAGGTCTTGTGGGAAGTATGACCACATACAAATGCACCGCCAGCCATGATCCCGTGGACCTGTTTTGCAAGTTTAAACAAATTCTATTCAAAACTCTGCATGCATTATGTATGAATCTGAATATGCTGCATAGGATGAGCTGTACGCCCAATGTGGGACTTGAACCCACGACCCTGAGATTAAAAGTCTCATGCTCTACCGACTGAGCTAACCGGGCTCTTTTTCTCTTTCCAGAGCTGAAATTTTTCAAGAAACAAGGCTGTTGTTTTGTGGTTCATTATCCTTGCGCTAATTTCATGCATCTCATTTCACAAATCTTTCAATTGAAGAACAATTAAATGAGTTGGACAACATCTTAAAATTGAATTGTGTACAAAATGCAGAACAGGTGAATGGAATGTAGAACCTTTGTGCTTGACATCTCATGGCATATCTGAGAGTGTCTTGTAGGAAATATGACCACATAGAAATGCACCGTCATGATCCCGGTGCCTTGTTTGGCAAATTCATACCAATTGTATTTGAAACTGGGCATACAGTACCTTTGCATTGGAAAGACTGCCACAGACAGCTCCAAAGATTAAGCTCTGCGCCCAATGTGGGGCTCGAACCCACGACCCTGAGATTAAGAGTCTCATGCTCTACCGACTGAGCTAACCGGGCTCTTTTTGTCTTTCCAGAGCTGAAATTTTTCAAGAAACAAGGCTGTTGTTTTGTGGTTCATTATTCTTGCGCTAATTTCATGCATCTCATTTCACAAATCTTTTAATTGAAGAACAATTAAGTGAGTTGGACAACATCTTAAAATTGAATTGTGTACAAAAGGCAGAACAGGTGAATGGAATGTAGAACTTTTGTGCTTGACATCTCATAGCTAATCTGAGAAGGTCTTGTGGGAAGTATGACCACATACAAATGCACCGCCATGATCCTGTGGACCTGTTTTGCAAGTTTAAACAAATTCTATTCAAAACTCTGCATGCATTATGTATGAATCTGAATATGCTGCATAGGATGAGCTGTACGCCCAATGTGGGACTTGAACCCACGACCCTGAGATTAAAAGTCTCATGCTCTACCGACTGAGCTAATCGGGCTCTTTTCGTCTTTCCAGAGCTGAAATTTTTCGAGAAACAAGGCTGTTGTTTTGTGGTTCATTATCATTGCGCTAATTTCATGCATCTCATTTCACAAATCTTTCAATTGAAGAACAATTAAATGAGTTGGACAACATCTTAAAATTGAATTGTGTACAAAATGCAGAACAGGTGAATGGAATGTAGAACCTTTGTTCTTGACATCTCATGGCATATCTGAGAGTGTCTTGTAGGAAATATGACCACATACAAATGCACCGTCATGATCCCGGTGCCTTGTTTGGCAAATTCATACCAATTGTATTTGAAACTGGGCATACAGTACCTTTGCATTGGAAAGACTGCCACAGACAGCTCCAAAGATTAAGCTCTGCGCCCAATGTGGGGCTCGAACCCACGACCCTGAGATTAAGAGTCTCATGCTCTACCGACTGAGCTAACCGGGCTCTTTTTGCCTTTCCAGAGCTGAAATTTTTCAAGAAACAAGGCTGTTGTTTTGTGGTTCATTGTTTCTT
This sequence comes from Scomber japonicus, assembly GCF_027409825.1. Classification (NCBI taxonomy): domain Eukaryota; kingdom Metazoa; phylum Chordata; class Actinopteri; order Scombriformes; family Scombridae; genus Scomber; species Scomber japonicus. The sequence continues at coordinate 26,628,767 of NC_070593.1, read as the reverse complement.
GCGCTAATTTCATGCATCTCATTTCACAAATCTTTTAATTGAAGAACAATTAAGTGAGTTGGACAACATCTTAAAATTGAATTGTGTACAAAAGGCAGAACAGGTGAATGGAATGTAGAACTTTTGTGCTTGACATCTCATAGCTAATCTGAGAAGGTCTTGTGGGAAGTATGACCACATACAAATGCACCGCCATGATCCTGTGGACCTGTTTTGCAAGTTTAAACAAATTCTATTCAAAACTCTGCATGCATTATGTATGAATCTGAATATGCTGCATAGGATGAGCTGTACGCCCAATGTGGGACTTGAACCCACGACCCTGAGATTAAAAGTCTCATGCTCTACCGACTGAGCTAACCGGGCTCTTTTTCTCTTCCCAGAGCTGAAATTTTTCGAGAAACAAGGCTGTTGTTTTGTGGTTCATTATCCTTGCGCTAATTTCATGCATCTCATTTCACAAATCTTTCAATTGAAGAACAATTAAATGAGTTGGACAACATCTTAAAATTGAATTGTGTACAAAATGCAGAACAGGTGAATGGAATGTAGAACCTTTGTGCTTGACATCTCATGGCATATCTGAGAGTGTCTTGTAGGAAATATGACCACATACAAATGCACCGTCATGATCCCGGTGCCTTGTTTGGCAAATTCATACCAATTGTATTTGAAACTGGGCATACAGTACCTTTGCATTGGAAAGACTGCCACAGACAGCTCCAAAGATTAAGCTCTGCGCCCAATGTGGGGCTCGAACCCACGACCCTGAGATTAAGAGTCTCATGCTCTACCGACTGAGCTAACCGGGCTCTTTTTGTCTTTCCAGAGCTGAAATTTTTCAAGAAACAAGGCTGTTGTTTTGTGGTTCATTATTCTTGCGCTAATTTCATGCATCTCATTTCACAAATCTTTTAATTGAAGAACAATTAAGTGAGTTGGACAACATCTTAAAATTGAATTGTGTACAAAAGGCAGAACAGGTGAATGGAATGTAGAACTTTTGTGCTTGACATCTCATAGCTAATCTGAGAAGGTCTTGTGGGAAGTATGACCACATACAAATGCACCGCCATGATCCCGTGGACCTGTTTTGCAAGTTTAAACAAATTCTATTCAAAACTGTGCATGCATTATGTATGAATCTGAATATGCTGCATAGGATGAGCTGTATGCCCAATGTGGGACTTGAACCCACGACCCTGAGATTAAAAGTCTCATGCTCTACCGACTGAGCTAACCGGGCTCTTTTTCTCTTCCCAGAGCTGAAATTTTTCGAGAAACAAGGCTGTTGTTTTGTGGTTCATTATCCTTGCGCTAATTTCATGCATCTCATTTCACAAATCTTTCAATTGAAGAACAATTAAATGAGTTGGACAACATCTTAAAATTGAATTGTGTACAAAATGCAGAACAGGTGAATGGAATGTAGAACCTTTGTGCTTGACATCTCATGGCATATCTGAGAGTGTCTTGTAGGAAATATGACCACATACAAATGCACCGTCATGATCCCGGTGCCTTGTTTGGCAAATTCATACCAATTGTATTTGAAACTGGGCATACAGTACCTTTGCATTGGAAAGACTGCCACAGACAGCTCCAAAGATTAAGCTCTGCGCCCAATGTGGGGCTCGAACCCACGACCCTGAGATTAAGAGTCTCATGCTCTACCGACTGAGCTAACCGGGCTCTTTTTGTCTTTCCAGAGCTGAAATTTTTCAAGAAACAAGGCTGTTGTTTTGTGGTTCATTATTCTTGCGCTAATTTCATGCATCTCATTTCACAAATCTTTTAATTGAAGAACAATTAAGTGAGTTGGACAACATCTTAAAATTGAATTGTGTACAAAAGGCAGAACAGGTGAATGGAATGTAGAACTTTTGTGCTTGACATCTCATAGCTAATCTGAGAAGGTCTTGTGGGAAGTATGACCACATACAAATGCACCGCCATGATCCTGTGGACCTGTTTTGCAAGTTTAAACAAATTCTATTCAAAACTCTGCATGCATTATGTATGAATCTGAATATGCTGCATAGGATGAGCTGTACGCCCAATGTGGGACTTGAACCCACGACCCTGAGATTAAAAGTCTCATGCTCTACCGACTGAGCTAACCGGGCTCTTTTTGTCTTTCCAGAGCTGAAATTTTTCGAGAAACAAGGCTGTTGTTTTGTGGTTCATTATCCTTGCGCTAATTTCATGCATATCATTTCACAAATCTTTCAATTGAAGAACAATTAAATGAGTTGGACAACATCTTAAAATTGAATTGTGTACAAAATGCAGAACAGGTGAATGGAATGTAGAACCTTTGTGCTTGACATCTCATGGCATATCTGAGAGTGTCTTGTAGGAAATATGACCACATACAAATGCACCGTCATGATCCCGGTGCCTTGTTTGGCAAATTCATACCAATTGTATTTGAAACTGGGCATACAGTACCTTTGCATTGGAAAGACTGCCACAGACAGCTCCAAAGATTAAGCTCTGCGCCCAATGTGGGGCTCGAACCCACGACCCTGAGATTAAGAGTCTCATGCTCTACCGACTGAGCTAACCGGGCTCTTTTTGTCTTTCCAGAGCTGAAATTTTTCAAGAAACAAGGCTGTTGTTTTGTGGTTCATTATTCTTGCGCTAATTTCATGCATCTCATTTCACAAATCTTTTAATTGAAGAACAATTAAATGAGTTGGACAACATCTTAAAATTGAATTGTGTACAAAAGGCAGAACAGGTGAATGGAATGTAGAACTTTTGTGCTTGACATCTCATAGCTAATCTGAGAAGGTCTTGTGGGAAGTATGACCACATACAAATGCACCGCCATGATCCTGTGGACCTGTTTTGCAAGTTTAAACAAATTCTATTCAAAACTCTGCATGCATTATGTATGACTCTGAATATGCTGCATAGGATGAGCTGTACGCCCAATGTGGGACTTGAACCCACGACCCTGAGATTAAAAGTCTCATGCTCTACCGACTGAGCTAACCGGGCTCTTTTTCTCTTTCCAGAGCTGAAATTTTTCGAGAAACAAGGCTGTTGTTTTGTGGTTCATTATCCTTGCGCTAATTTCATGCATCTCATTTCACAAATCTTTCAATTGAAGAACAATTAAATGAGTTGGACAACATCTTAAAATTGAATTGTGTACAAAATGCAGAACAGGTGAATGGAATGTAGAACCTTTGTGCTTGACATCTCATGGCATATCTGAGAGTGTCTTGTAGGAAATATGACCACATACAAATGCACCGTCATGATCCCGGTGCCTTGTTTGGCAAATTCATACCAATTGTATTTGAAACTGGGCATACAGTACCTTTGCATTGGAAAGACTGCCACAGACAGCTCCAAAGATTAAGCTCTGCGCCCAATGTGGGGCTCGAACCCACGACCCTGAGATTAAGAGTGTCATGCTCTACCGACTGAGCTAACCGGGCTCTTTTTGTCTTTCCAGAGCTGAAATTTTTCAAGAAACAAGGCTGTTGTTTTGTGGTTCATTATTCTTGCGCTAATTTCATGCATCTCATTTCACAAATCTTTTAATTGAAGAACAATTAAGTGAGTTGGACAACATCTTAAAATTGAATTGTGTACAAAAGGCAGAACAGGTGAATGGAATGTAGAACTTTTGTGCTTGACATCTCATAGCTAATCTGAGAAGGTCTTGTGGGAAGTATGACCACATACAAATGCACCGCCATGATCCTGTGGACCTGTTTTGCAAGTTTAAACAAATTCTATTCAAAACTCTGCATGCATTATGTATGAATCTGAATATGCTGCATAGGATGAGCTGTACGCCCAATGTGGGACTTGAACCCACGACCCTGAGATTAAAAGTCTCATGCTCTACCGACTGAGCTAATCGGGCTCTTTTCGTCTTTCCAGAGCTGAAATTTTTCGAGAAACAAGGCTGTTGTTTTGTGGTTCATTATCATTGCGCTAATTTCATGCATCTCATTTCACAAATCTTTCAATTGAAGAACAATTAAATGAGTTGGACAACATCTTAAAATTGAATTGTGTACAAAATGCAGAACAGGTGAATGGAATGTAGAACCTTTGTTCTTGACATCTCATGGCATATCTGAGAGTGTCTTGTAGGAAATATGACCACATACAAATGCACCGTCATGATCCCGGTGCCTTGTTTGGCAAATTCATACCAATTGTATTTGAAACTGGGCATACAGTACCTTTGCATTGGAAAGACTGCCACAGACAGCTCCAAAGATTAAGCTCTGCGCCCAATGTGGGGCTCGAACCCACGACCCTGAGATTAAGAGTCTCATGCTCTACCGACTGAGCTAACCGGGCTCTTTTTGCCTTTCCAGAGCTGAAATTTTTCAAGAAACAAGGCTGTTGTTTTGTGGTTCATTGTTTCTTGCGCTAATTTCATGCATCTCATTTCACAAATCTTTTAATTGAAGAACAATTAAGTGAGTTGGACAACATCTTAAAATTGAATTGTGTACAAAAGGCAGAACAGGTGAATGGAATGTAGAACTTTTGTGCTTGACATCTCATAGCTAATCTGAGAAGGTCTTGTGGGAAGTATGACCACATACAAATGCACCGCCATGATCCTGTGGACCTGTTTTGCAAGTTTAAACAAATTCTATTCAAAACTCTGCATGCATTATGTATGAATCTGAATATGCTGCATAGGATGAGCTGTACGCCCAATGTGGGACTTGAACCCACGACCCTGAGATTAAAAGTCTCATGCTCTACCGACTGAGCTAACCGGGCTCTTTTTCTCTTCCCAGAGCTGAAATTTTTCGAGAAACAAGGCTGTTGTTTTGTGGTTCATTATCCTTGCGCTAATTTCATGCATCTCATTTCACAAATCTTTCAATTGAAGAACAATTAAATGAGTTGGACAACATCTTAAAATTGAATTGTGTACAAAATGCAGAACAGGTGAATGGAATGTAGAACCTTTGTGCTTGACATCTCATGGCATATCTGAGAGTGTCTTGTAGGAAATATGACCACATACAAATGCACCGTCATGATCCCGGTGCCTTGTTTGGCAAATTCATACCAATTGTATTTGAAACTGGGCATACAGTACCTTTGCATTGGAAAGACTGCCACAGACAGCTCCAAAGATTAAGCTCTGCGCCCAATGTGGGGCTCGAACCCACGACCCTGAGATTAAGAGTCTCATGCTCTACCGACTGAGCTAACCGGGCTCTTTTTGTCTTTCCAGAGCTGAAATTTTTCAAGAAACAAGGCTGTTGTTTTGTGGTTCATTATTCTTGCGCTAATTTCATGCATCTCATTTCACAAATCTTTTAATTGAAGAACAATTAAGTGAGTTGGACAACATCTTAAAATTGAATTGTGTACAAAAGGCAGAACAGGTGAATGGAATGTAGAACTTTTGTGCTTGACATCTCATAGCTAATCTGAGAAGGTCTTGTGGGAAGTATGACCACATACAAATGCACCGCCATGATCCCGTGGACCTGTTTTGCAAGTTTAAACAAATTCTATTCAAAACTGTGCATGCATTATGTATGAATCTGAATATGCTGCATAGGATGAGCTGTATGCCCAATGTGGGACTTGAACCCACGACCCTGAGATTAAAAGTCTCATGCTCTACCGACTGAGCTAACCGGGCTCTTTTTCTCTTCCCAGAGCTGAAATTTTTCGAGAAACAAGGCTGTTGTTTTGTGGTTCATTATCCTTGCGCTAATTTCATGCATCTCATTTCACAAATCTTTCAATTGAAGAACAATTAAATGAGTTGGACAACATCTTAAAATTGAATTGTGTACAAAATGCAGAACAGGTGAATGGAATGTAGAACCTTTGTGCTTGACATCTCATGGCATATCTGAGAGTGTCTTGTAGGAAATATGACCACATACAAATGCACCGTCATGATCCCGGTGCCTTGTTTGGCAAATTCATACCAATTGTATTTGAAACTGGGCATACAGTACCTTTGCATTGGAAAGACTGCCACAGACAGCTCCAAAGATTAAGCTCTGCGCCCAATGTGGGGCTCGAACCCACGACCCTGAGATTAAGAGTCTCATGCTCTACCGACTGAGCTAACCGGGCTCTTTTTATCTTTCCAGAGCTGAAATTTTTCAAGAAACAAGGCTGTTGTTTTGTGGTTCATTATTCTTGCGCTAATTTCATGCATCTCATTTCACAAATCTTTTAATTGAAGAACAATTAAGTGAGTTGGACAACATCTTAAAATTGAATTGTGTACAAAAGGCAGAACAGGTGAATGGAATGTAGAACTTTTGTGCTTGACATCTCATAGCTAATCTGAGAAGGTCTTGTGGGAAGTATGACCACATACAAATGCACCGCCATGATCCTGTGGACCTGTTTTGCAAGTTTAAACAAATTCTATTCAAAACTCTGCATGCATTATGTATGAATCTGAATATGCTGCATAGGATGAGCTGTACGCCCAATGTGGGACTTGAACCCACGACCCTGAGATTAAAAGTCTCATGCTCTACCGACTGAGCTAACCGGGCTCTTTTCGTCTTTCCAGAGCTGAAATTTTTCGAGAAACAAGGCTGTTGTTTTGTGGTTCATTATCATTGCGCTAATTTCATGCATCTCATTTCACAAATCTTTCAATTGAAGAACAATTAAATGAGTTGGACAACATCTTAAAATTGAATTGTGTACAAAATGCAGAACAGGTGAATGGAATGTAGAACCTTTGTGCTTGACATCTCATGGCATATCTGAGAGTGTCTTGTAGGAAATATGACCACATAGAAATGCACCGTCATGATCCCGGTGCCTTGTTTGGCAAATTCATACCAATTGTATTTGAAACTGGGCATACAGTACCTTTGCATTGGAAAGACTGCCACAGACAGCTCCAAAGATTAAGCTCTGCGCCCAATGTGGGGCTCGAACCCACGACCCTGAGATTAAGAGTCTCATGCTCTACCGACTGAGCTAACCGGGCTCTTTTTGCCTTTCCAGAGCTGAAATTTTTCAAGAAACAAGGCTGTTGTTTTGTGGTTCATTGTTTCTTGCGCTAATTTCATGCATCTCATTTCACAAATCTTTTAATTGAAGAACAATTAAGTGAGTTGGACAACATCTTAAAATTGAATTGTGTACAAAAGGCAGAACAGTTGAATGGAATGTAGAACTTTTGTGCTTGACCTCTCATAGCTAATCTGAGAAGGTCTTGTGGGAAGTATGACCACATACAAATGCACCGCCATGATCCTGTGGACCTGTTTTGCAAGTTTAAACAAATTCTACTCAAAACTCTGCATGCATTATGTATGAATCTGAATATGCTGCAAAGGATGAGCTGTACGCCCAATGTGGGGTTCGAACCCACGACCCTGAGATTAAGAGTCTCATGCTCTACCGACTGAGCTAACCGTGCTCTTTTTCTCTTTCCAGAGCTGAAATTTTTCAAGAAACAAGGCTGTTGTTTTGTGGTTCATTATTCTTGCGCTAATTTCATGCATCTCATTTCACAAATCTTTTAATTGAAGAACAATTAAGTGAGTTGGACAACATCTTAAAATTGAATTGTGTACAAAAGGCAGAACAGGTGAATGGAATGTAGAACTTTTGTGCTTGACATCTCATAGCTAATCTGAGAAGGTCTTGTGGGAAGTATGACCACATACAAATGCACCGCCATGATCCCGTGGACCTGTTTTGCAAGTTTAAACAAATTCTATTCAAAACTGTGCATGCATTATGTATGAATCTGAATATGCTGCATAGGATGAGCTGTACGCCCAATGTGGGACTTGAACCCACGACCCTGAGATTAAAAGTCTCATGCTCTACCGACTGAGCTAACCGGGCTCTTTTTGCCTTTCCAGAGCTGAAATTTTTCGAGAAACAAGGCTGTTGTTTTGTGGTTCATTATCCTTGCGCTAATTTCATGCATCTCATTTCACAAATCTTTCAATTGAAGAACAATTAAATGAGTTGGACAACATCTTAAAATTGAATTGTGTACAAAAGGCAGAACAGGTCAATGGAATGTAGAACCTTTGTGCTTGACATCTCATGGCATATCTGAGAGTGTCTTGTCGGAAATATGACCACATACAAATGCACCGCCATGATCCCGTGGACCTGTTTTGCAAGTTTAAACAAATTCTATTCAAAACTCTGCATGCATTATGTATGAATCTGAATATGCTGCATAGGATGAGCTGTACGCCCAATGTGGGACTTGAACCCACGACCCTGAGATTAAAAGTCTCATGCTCTACCGACTGAGCTAACCGGGCTCTTTTTGTCTTTCCAGAGCTGAAATTTTTCGAGAAACAAGGCTGTTGTTTTGTGGTTCATTATCCTTGCGCTAATTTCATGCATCTCATTTCACAAATCTTTCAATTGAAGAACAATTAAATGAGTTGGACAACATCTTAAAATTGAATTGTGTACAAAAGGCAGAACAGGTCAATGGAATGTAGAACCTTTGTGCTTGACATCTCATGGCATATCTGAGAGTGTCTTGTCGGAAGTATGACCACATACAAATGCACCGCCATGATCCCGTGGACCTGTTTTGCAAGTTTAAACAAATTCTATTCAAAACTCTGCATGCATTATGTATGAATCTGAATATGCTGCATAGGATGAGCTGTACGCCCAATGTGGGACTTGAACCCACGACCCTGAGATTAAAAGTCTCATGCTCTACCGACTGAGCTAACCGGGCTCTTTTTCTCTTTCCAGAGCTGAAATTTTTCGAGAAACAAGGCTGTTGTTTTGTGGTTCATTATCCTTGCGCTAATTTCATGCATCTCATTTCACAAATCTTTCAATTGAAGAACAATTGAATGAGTTGGACAACATCTTAAAATTGAATTGTGTACAAAATGCAGAACAGGTGAATGGAATGTAGAACCTTTGTGCTTGACATCTCATGGCATATCTGAGAGTGTCTTGTAGGAAATATGACCACATAGAAATCCACCGTCATGATCCCGGTGCCTTGTTTGGCAAATTCATACCAATTGTATTTGAAACTGGGCATACAGTACCTTTGCATTGGAAAGACTGCCACAGACAGCTCCAAAGAATAAGCTCTGCGCCCAATGTGGGGCTCGAACCCACGACCCTGAGATTAAGAGTCTCATGCTCTACCGACTGAGCTAACCGGGCTCTTTTTGTCTTTCCAGAGCTGAAATTTTTCAAGAAACAAGGCTGTTGTTTTGTGGTTCATTATTCTTGCGCTAATTTCATGCATCTCATTTCACAAATCTTTTAATTGAAGAACAATTAAGTGAGTTGGACAACATCTTAAAATTGAATTGTGTACAAAAGGCAGAACAGGTGAATGGAATGTAGAACTTTTGTGCTTGACATCTCATAGCTAATCTGAGAAGGTCTTGTGGGAAGTATGACCACATACAAATGCACCGCCATGATCCCGTGGACCTGTTTTGCAAGTTTAAACAAATTCTATTCAAAACTGTGCATGCATTATGTATGAATCTGAATATGCTGCATAGGATGAGCTGTACGCCCAATGTGGGACTTGAACCCACGACCCTGAGATTAAAAGTCTCATGCTCTACCGACTGAGCTAACCGGGCTCTTTTTGTCCTCCCAGAGCTGAAATTTTTCGAGAAACAAGGCTGTTGTTTTGTGGTTCATTATCCTTGCGCTAATTTCATGCATCTCATTTCACAAATCTTTCAATTGAAGAACAATTAAAAGAGTTGGACAACATCTTAAAATTGAATTGTGTACAAAAGGCAGAACAGGTGAATGGAATGTAGAACCTTTGTGCTTGACATCTCATGGCATATCTGAGAGTGTCTTGTCGGAAGTATGACCACATACAAATGCACCGCCATGATCCCGTGGACCTGTTTTGCAAGTTTAAACAAATTCTATTCAAAACTCTGCATGCATTATGTATGAATCTGAATATGCTGCATAGGATGAGCTGTACGCCCAATGTGGGACTTGAACCCACGACCCTGAGATTAAAAGTCTCATGCTCTACCAACTGAGCTAACCGGGCTCTTTTTGTCTTTCCAGAGCTGAAATTTTTCGAGAAACAAGGCTGTTGTTTTGTGGTTCATTATCCTTGCGCTAATTTCATGCATCTCATTTCACAAATCTTTCAATTGAAGAACAATTGAATGAGTTGGACAACATCTTAAAATTGAATTGTGTACAAAATGCAGAACAGGTGAATGGAATGTAGAACCTTTGTGCTTGACATCTCATGGCATATCTGAGAGTGTCTTGTAGGAAATATGACCACATAGAAATCCACCGTCATGATCCCGGTGCCTTGTTTGGCAAATTCATACCAATTGTATTTGAAACTGGGCATACAGTACCTTTGCATTGGAAAGACTGCCACAGACAGCTCCAAAGATTAAGCTCTGCGCCCAATGTGGGGCTCGAACCCACGACCCTGAGATTAAGAGTCTCATGCTCTACCGACTGAGCTAACCGGGCTCTTTTTGTCTTTCCAGAGCTGAAATTTTTCAAAGAAACAAGGCTGTTGTTTTGTGGTTCATTATTCTTGCGCTAATTTCATGCATCTCATTTCACAAATCTTTTAATTGAAGAACAATTAAGTGAGTTGGACAACATCTTAAAATTGAATTGTGTACAAAAGGCAGAACAGGTGAATGGAATGTAGAACTTTTGTGCTTGACATCTCATAGCTAATCTGAGAAGGTCTTGTGGGAAGTATGACCACATACAAATGCACCGCCATGATCCTGTGGACCTGTTTTGCAAGTTTAAACAAATTCTATTCAAAACTCTGCATGCATTATGTATGACTCTGAATATGCTGCATAGGATGAGCTGTACGCCCAATGTGGGACTTGAACCCACGACCCTGAGATTAAAAGTCTCATGCTCTACCGACTGAGCTAACCGGGCTCTTTTTCTCTTTCCAGAGCTGAAATTTTTCGAGAAACAAGGCTGTTGTTTTGTGGTTCATTATCCTTGCGCTAATTTCATGCATCTCATTTCACAAATCTTTCAATTGAAGAACAATTAAATGAGTTGGACAACATCTTAAAATTGAATTGTGTACAAAATGCAGAACAGGTGAATGGAATGTAGAACCTTTGTGCTTGACATCTCATGGCATATCTGAGAGTGTCTTGTAGGAAATATGACCACATACAAATGCACCGTCATGATCCCGGTGCCTTGTTTGGCAAATTCATACCAATTGTATTTGAAACTGGGCATACAGTACCTTTGCATTGGAAAGACTGCCACAGACAGCTCCAAAGATTAAGCTCTGCGCCCAATGTGGGGCTCGAACCCACGACCCTGAGATTAAGAGTGTCATGCTCTACCGACTGAGCTAACCGGGCTCTTTTTGTCTTTCCAGAGCTGAAATTTTTCAAGAAACAAGGCTGTTGTTTTGTGGTTCATTATTCTTGCGCTAATTTCATGCATCTCATTTCACAAATCTTTTAATTGAAGAACAATTAAGTGAGTTGGACAACATCTTAAAATTGAATTGTGTACAAAAGGCAGAACAGGTGAATGGAATGTAGAACTTTTGTGCTTGACATCTCATAGCTAATCTGAGAAGGTCTTGTGGGAAGTATGACCACATACAAATGCACCGCCATGATCCTGTGGACCTGTTTTGCAAGTTTAAACAAATTCTATTCAAAACTGTGCATGCATTATGTATGAATCTGAATATGCTGCATAGGATGAGCTGTACGCCCAATGTGGGACTTGAACCCACGACCCTGAGATTAAAAGTCTCATGCTCTACCGACTGAGCTAACCGGGCTCTTTTTGTCTTTCCAGAGCTGAAATTTTTCAAGAAACAAGGCTGTTGTTTTGTGGTTCATTATTCTTGCGCTAATTTCATGCATCTCATTTCACAAATCTTTTAATTGAAGAACAATTAAGTGAGTTGGACAACATCTTAAAATTGAATTGTGTACAAAAGGCAGAACAGGTCAATGGAATGTAGAACTTTTGTGCTTGACATCTCATAGCTAATCTGAGAAGGTCTTGTGGGAAGTATGACCACATACAAATGCACCGCCATGATCCCGTGGACCTGTTTTGCAAGTTTAAACAAATTCTATTCAAAACTGTGCATGCATTATGTATGAATCTGAATATGCTGCATAGGATGAGCTGTACGCCCAATGTGGGACTTGAACCCACGACCCTGAGATTAAAAGTCTCATGCTCTACCGACTGAGCTAATCGAGCTCTTTTCATCTTTCCAGAGTTGAAATTTTTCGAGAAACAAGGCTGTTGTTTTGTGGTTCATTATCCTTGCGCTAATTTCATGCATCTCATTTCACAAATCTTTCAATTGAAGAACAATTAAATGAGTTGGACAACATCTTAAAATTGAATTGTGTACAAAATGCAGAACAGGTGAATGGAATGTAGAACCTTTGTGCTTGACATCTCATGGCATATCTGAGAGTGTCTTGTAGGAAATATGACCACATACAAATGCACCGTCATGATCCCGGTGCCTTGTTTGGCAAATTCATACCAATTGTATTTGAAACTGGGCATACAGTACCTTTGCATTGGAAAGACTGCCACAGACAGCTCCAAAGATTAAGCTCTGCGCCCAATGTGGGGCTCGAACCCACGACCCTGAGATTAAGAGTCTCATGCTCTACCGACTGAGCTAACCGGGCTCTTTTCGTATTTCCAGAGCTGAAATTTTTCAAGAAACAAGGCTGTTGTTTTGTGGTTCATTATTCTTGCGCTAATTTCATGCATCTCATTTCACAAATCTTTTAATTGAAGAACAATTAAGTGAGTTGGACAACATCTTAAAATTGAATTGTGTACAAAAGGCAGAACAGGTCAATGGAATGTAGAACTTTTGTGCTTGACATCTCATAGCTAATCTGAGAAGGTCTTGTGGGAAGTATGACCACATACAAATGCACCGCCATGATCCCGTGGACCTGTTTTGCAAGTTTAAACAAATTCTATTCAAAACTGTGCATGCATTATGTATGAATCTGAATATGCTGCATAGGATGAGCTGTACGCCCAATGTGGGACTTGAACCCACGACCCTGAGATTAAAAGTCTCATGCTCTACCGACTGAGCTAATCGGGCTCTTTTCATCTTTCCAGAGTTGAAATTTTTCGAGAAACAAGGCTGTTGTTTTGTGGTTCATTATCCTTGCGCTAATTTCATGCATCTCATTTCACAAATCTTTCAATTGAAGAACAATTAAATGAGTTGGACAACATCTTAAAATTGAATTGTGTACAAAATGCAGAACAGGTGAATGGAATGTAGAACCTTTGTGCATGACATCTCATGGCATATCTGAGAGTGTCTTGTAGGAAATATGACCACATACAAATGCACCGTCATGATCCCGGTGCCTTGTTTGGCAAATTCATACCAATTGTATTTGAAACTGGGCATACAGTACCTTTGCATTGGAAAGACTGCCACAGACAGCTCCAAAGATTAAGCTCTGCGCCCAATGTGGGGCTCGAACCCACGACCCTGAGATTAAGAGTCTCATGCTCTACCGACTGAGCTAACTGGGCTCTTTTTGCCTTTCCAGAGCTGAAATTTTTCAAGAAACAAGGCTGTTGTTTTGTGGTTCATTGTTTCTTGCGCTAATTTCATGCATCTCATTTCACAAATCTTTTAATTGAAGAACAATTAAGTGAGTTGGACAACTTCTTAAAATTGAATTGTGTACAAAAGGCAGAACAGGTTAATGGAATGTAGAACTTTTGTGCTTGACATCTCATAGCTAATCTGAGAAGGTCTTGTGGGAAGTATGACCACATACAAATGCACCGCCATGATCCTGTGGACCTGTTTTGCAAGTTTAAACAAATTCTATTCAAAACTCTGCATGCATTATGTATGAATCTGAATATGCTGCATAGGACGAGCTGTACGCCCAATGTGGGACTTGAACCCACGACCCTGAGATTAAAAGTCTCATGCTCTACCGACTGAGCTAACCGGGCTCTTTTTCTCTTCCCAGAGCTGAAATTTTTCGAGAAACAAGGCTGTTGTTTTGTGGTTCATTATCCTTGCGCTAATTTCATGCATCTCATTTCACAAATCTTTCAATTGAAGAACAATTAAATGAGTTGGACAACATCTTAAAATTGAATTGTGTACAAAATGCAGAACAGGTGAATGGAATGTAGAACCTTTGTGCTTGACATCTCATGGCATATCTGAGAGTGTCTTGTAGGAAATATGACCACATACAAATGCACCGTCATGATCCCGGTGCCTTGTTTGGCAAATTCATACCAATTGTATTTGAAACTGGGCATACAGTACCTTTGCATTGGAAAGACTGCCACAGACAGCTCCAAAGATTAAGCTCTGCGCCCAATGTGGGGCTCGAACCCACGACCCTGAGATTAAGAGTCTCATGCTCTACCGACTGAGCTAACCGGGCTCTTTTTGTCTTTCCAGAGCTGAAATTTTTCAAGAAACAAGGCTGTTGTTTTGTGGTTCATTATTCTTGCGCTAATTTCATGCATCTCATTTCACAAATCTTTTAATTGAAGAACAATTAAGTGAGTTGGACAACATCTTAAAATTGAATTGTGTACAAAAGGCAGAACAGGTGAATGGAATGTAGAACTTTTGTGCTTGACATCTCATAGCTAATCTGAGAAGGTCTTGTGGGAAGTATGACCACATACAAATGCACCGCCATGATCCCGTGGACCTGTTTTGCAAGTTTAAACAAATTCTATTCAAAACTGTGCATGCATTATGTATGAATCTGAATATGCTGCATAGGATGAGCTGTACGCCCAATGTGGGACTTGAACCCACGACCCTGAGATTAAAAGTCTCATGCTCTACCGACTGAGCTAACCGGGCTCTTTTTGTCCTCCCAGAGCTGAAATTTTTCGAGAAACAAGGCTGTTGTTTTGTGGTTCATTATCCTTGCGCTAATTTCATGCATCTCATTTCACAAATCTTTCAATTGAAGAACAATTAAAAGAGTTGGACAACATCTTAAAATTGAATTGTGTACAAAAGGCAGAACAGGTGAATGGAATGTAGAACCTTTGTGCTTGACATCTCATGGCATATCTGAGAGTGTCTTGTCGGAAGTATGACCACATACAAATGCACCGCCATGATCCCGTGGACCTGTTTTGCAAGTTTAAACAAATTCTATTCAAAACTCTGCATGCATTATGTATGAATCTGAATATGCTGCATAGGATGAGCTGTACGCCCAATGTGGGACTTGAACCCACGACCCTGAGATTAAAAGTCTCATGCTCTACCAACTGAGCTAACCGGGCTCTTTTTGTCTTTCCAGAGCTGAAATTTTTCGAGAAACAAGGCTGTTGTTTTGTGGTTCATTATCCTTGCGCTAATTTCATGCATCTCATTTCACAAATCTTTCAATTGAAGAACAATTGAATGAGTTGGACAACATCTTAAAATTGAATTGTGTACAAAATGCAGAACAGGTGAATGGAATGTAGAACCTTTGTGCTTGACATCTCATGGCATATCTGAGAGTGTCTTGTAGGAAATATGACCACATAGAAATCCACCGTCATGATCCCGGTGCCTTGTTTGGCAAATTCATACCAATTGTATTTGAAACTGGGCATACAGTACCTTTGCATTGGAAAGACTGCCACAGACAGCTCCAAAGATTAAGCTCTGCGCCCAATGTGGGGCTCGAACCCACGACCCTGAGATTAAGAGTCTCATGCTCTACCGACTGAGCTAACCGGGCTCTTTTTGTCTTTCCAGAGCTGAAATTTTTCAAAGAAACAAGGCTGTTGTTTTGTGGTTCATTATTCTTGCGCTAATTTCATGCATCTCATTTCACAAATCTTTTAATTGAAGAACAATTAAGTGAGTTGGACAACATCTTAAAATTGAATTGTGTACAAAAGGCAGAACAGGTGAATGGAATGTAGAACTTTTGTGCTTGACATCTCATAGCTAATCTGAGAAGGTCTTGTGGGAAGTATGACCACATACAAATGCACCGCCATGATCCTGTGGACCTGTTTTGCAAGTTTAAACAAATTCTATTCAAAACTCTGCATGCATTATGTATGACTCTGAATATGCTGCATAGGATGAGCTGTACGCCCAATGTGGGACTTGAACCCACGACCCTGAGATTAAAAGTCTCATGCTCTACCGACTGAGCTAACCGGGCTCTTTTTCTCTTTCCAGAGCTGAAATTTTTCGAGAAACAAGGCTGTTGTTTTGTGGTTCATTATCCTTGCGCTAATTTCATGCATCTCATTTCACAAATCTTTCAATTGAAGAACAATTAAATGAGTTGGACAACATCTTAAAATTGAATTGTGTACAAAATGCAGAACAGGTGAATGGAATGTAGAACCTTTGTGCTTGACATCTCATGGCATATCTGAGAGTGTCTTGTAGGAAATATGACCACATACAAATGCACCGTCATGATCCCGGTGCCTTGTTTGGCAAATTCATACCAATTGTATTTGAAACTGGGCATACAGTACCTTTGCATTGGAAAGACTGCCACAGACAGCTCCAAAGATTAAGCTCTGCGCCCAATGTGGGGCTCGAACCCACGACCCTGAGATTAAGAGTGTCATGCTCTACCGACTGAGCTAACCGGGCTCTTTTTGTCTTTCCAGAGCTGAAATTTTTCAAGAAACAAGGCTGTTGTTTTGTGGTTCATTATTCTTGCGCTAATTTCATGCATCTCATTTCACAAATCTTTTAATTGAAGAACAATTAAGTGAGTTGGACAACATCTTAAAATTGAATTGTGTACAAAAGGCAGAACAGGTGAATGGAATGTAGAACTTTTGTGCTTGACATCTCATAGCTAATCTGAGAAGGTCTTGTGGGAAGTATGACCACATACAAATGCACCGCCATGATCCTGTGGACCTGTTTTGCAAGTTTAAACAAATTCTATTCAAAACTGTGCATGCATTATGTATGAATCTGAATATGCTGCATAGGATGAGCTGTACGCCCAATGTGGGACTTGAACCCACGACCCTGAGATTAAAAGTCTCATGCTCTACCGACTGAGCTAACCGGGCTCTTTTTGTCTTTCCAGAGCTGAAATTTTTCAAGAAACAAGGCTGTTGTTTTGTGGTTCATTATTCTTGCGCTAATTTCATGCATCTCATTTCACAAATCTTTTAATTGAAGAACAATTAAGTGAGTTGGACAACATCTTAAAATTGAATTGTGTACAAAAGGCAGAACAGGTCAATGGAATGTAGAACTTTTGTGCTTGACATCTCATAGCTAATCTGAGAAGGTCTTGTGGGAAGTATGACCACATACAAATGCACCGCCATGATCCCGTGGACCTGTTTTGCAAGTTTAAACAAATTCTATTCAAAACTGTGCATGCATTATGTATGAATCTGAATATGCTGCATAGGATGAGCTGTACGCCCAATGTGGGACTTGAACCCACGACCCTGAGATTAAAAGTCTCATGCTCTACCGACTGAGCTAATCGAGCTCTTTTCATCTTTCCAGAGTTGAAATTTTTCGAGAAACAAGGCTGTTGTTTTGTGGTTCATTATCCTTGCGCTAATTTCATGCATCTCATTTCACAAATCTTTCAATTGAAGAACAATTAAATGAGTTGGACAACATCTTAAAATTGAATTGTGTACAAAATGCAGAACAGGTGAATGGAATGTAGAACCTTTGTGCTTGACATCTCATGGCATATCTGAGAGTGTCTTGTAGGAAATATGACCACATACAAATGCACCGTCATGATCCCGGTGCCTTGTTTGGCAAATTCATACCAATTGTATTTGAAACTGGGCATACAGTACCTTTGCATTGGAAAGACTGCCACAGACAGCTCCAAAGATTAAGCTCTGCGCCCAATGTGGGGCTCGAACCCACGACCCTGAGATTAAGAGTCTCATGCTCTACCGACTGAGCTAACCGGGCTCTTTTTGCCTTTCCAGAGCTGAAATTTTTCGAGAAACAAGGCTGTTGTTTTGTGGTTCATTGTTTCTTGCGCTAATTTCATGCATCTCATTTCACAAATCTTTTAATTGAAGAACAATTAAGTGAGTTGGACAACTTCTTAAAATTGAATTGTGTACAAAAGGCAGAACAGGTTAATGGAATGTAGAACTTTTGTGCTTGACATCTCATAGCTAATCTGAGAAGGTCTTGTGGGAAGTATGACCACATACAAATGCACCGCCATGATCCTGTGGACCTGTTTTGCAAGTTTAAACAAATTCTATTCAAAACTCTGCATGCATTATGTATGAATCTGAATATGCTGCATAGGACGAGCTGTACGCCCAATGTGGGACTTGAACCCACGACCCTGAGATTAAAAGTCTCATGCTCTACCGACTGAGCTAACCGGGCTCTTTTTCTCTTCCCAGAGCTGAAATTTTTCGAGAAACAAGGCTGTTGTTTTGTGGTTCATTATCCTTGCGCTAATTTCATGCATCTCATTTCACAAATCTTTCAATTGAAGAACAATTAAATGAGTTGGACAACATCTTAAAATTGAATTGTGTACAAAATGCAGAACAGGTGAATGGAATGTAGAACCTTTGTGCTTGACATCTCATGGCATATCTGAGAGTGTCTTGTAGGAAATATGACCACATACAAATGCACCGTCATGATCCCGGTGCCTTGTTTGGCAAATTCATACCAATTGTATTTGAAACTGGGCATACAGTACCTTTGCATTGGAAAGACTGCCACAGACAGCTCCAAAGATTAAGCTCTGCGCCCAATGTGGGGCTAGAACCCACGACACTGAGATTAAGAGTCTCATGCTCTACCGACTGAGCTAACCGGGCTCTTTTTGTCTTTCCAGAGCTGAAATTTTTCAAGAAACAAGGCTGTTGTTTTGTGGTTCATTATTCTTGCGCTAATTTCATGCATCTCATTTCACAAATCTTTTAATTGAAGAACAATTAAGTGAGTTGGACAACATCTTAAAATTGAATTGTGTACAAAAGGCAGAACAGGTGAATGGAATGTAGAACTTTTGTGCTTGACATCTCATAGCTAATCTGAGAAGGTCTTGTGGGAAGTATGACCACATACAAATGCACCGCCATGATCCTGTGGACCTGTTTTGCAAGTTTAAACAAATTCTATTCAAAACTCTGCATGCATTATGTATGAATCTGAATATGCTGCATAGGATGAGCTGTACGCCCAATGTGGGACTTGAACCCACGACCCTGAGATTAAAAGTCTCATGCTCTACCGACTGAGCTAACCGGGCTCTTTTCGTCTTTCCAGAGCTGAAATTTTTCGAGAAACAAGGCTGTTGTTTTGTGGTTCATTATCATTGCGCTAATTTCATGCATCTCATTTCACAAATCTTTCAATTGAAGAACAATTAAATGAGTTGGACAACATCTTAAAATTGAATTGTGTACAAAATGCAGAACAGGTGAATGGAATGTAGAACCTTTGTGCTTGACATCTCATGGCATATCTGAGAGTGTCTTGTAGGAAATATGACCACATACAAATGCACCGTCATGATCCCGGTGCCTTGTTTGGCAAATTCATACCAATTGTATTTGAAACTGGGCATACAGTACCTTTGCATTGGAAAGACTGCCACAGACAGATCCAAAGATTAAGCTCTGCGCCCAATGTGGGGCTCGAACCCACGACCCTGAGATTAAGAGTCTCATGCTCTACCGACTGAGCTAACCGGGCTCTTTTTGCCTTTCCAGAGCTGAAATTTTTCAAGAAACAAGGCTGTTGTTTTGTGGTTCATTGTTTCTTGCGCTAATTTCATGCATCTCATTTCACAAATCTTTTAATTGAAGAACAATTAAGTGAGTTGGACAACATCTTAAAATTGAATTGTGTACAAAAGGCAGAACAGTTGAATGGAATGTAGAACTTTTGTGCTTGACCTCTCATAGCTAATCTGAGAAGGTCTTGTGGGAAGTATGACCACATACAAATGCACCGCCATGATCCTGTGGACCTGTTTTGCAAGTTTAAACAAATTCTATTCAAAACTCTGCATGCATTATGTATGAATCTGAATATGCTGCAAAGGATGAGCTGTACGCCCAATGTGGGGTTCAAACCCACGACCCTGAGATTAAGAGTCTCATGCTCTACCGACTGAGCTAACCGTGCTCTTTTTCTCTTTCCAGAGCTGAAATTTTTCAAGAAACAAGGCTGTTGTTTTGTGGTTCATTATTCTTGCGCTAATTTCATGCATCTCATTTCACAAATCTTTTAATTGAAGAACAATTAAGTGAGTTGGACAACATCTTAAAATTGAATTGTGTACAAAAGGCAGAACAGGTGAATGGAATGTAGAACTTTTGTGCTTGACATCTCATAGCTAATCTGAGAAGGTCTTGTGGGAAGTATGACCACATACAAATGCACCGCCATGATCCCGTGGACCTGTTTTGCAAGTTTAAACAAATTCTATTCAAAACTGTGCATGCATTATGTATGAATCTGAATATGCTGCATAGGATGAGCTGTACGCCCAATGTGGGACTTGAACCCACGACCCTGAGATTAAAAGTCTCATGCTCTACCGACTGAGCTAACCGGGCTCTTTTTGCCTTTCCAGAGCTGAAATTTTTCGAGAAACAAGGCTGTTGTTTTGTGGTTCATTATCCTTGCGCTAATTTCATGCATCTCATTTCACAAATCTTTCAATTGAAGAACAATTAAATGAGTTGGACAACATCTTAAAATTGAATTGTGTACAAAAGGCAGAACAGGTCAATGGAATGTAGAACCTTTGTGCTTGACATCTCATGGCATATCTGAGAGTGTCTTGTCGGAAGTATGACCACATACAAATGCACCGCCATGATCCCGTGGACCTGTTTTGCAAGTTTAAACAAATTCTATTCAAAACTCTGCATGCATTATGTATGAATCTGAATATGCTGCATAGGATGAGCTGTACGCCCAATGTGGGACTTGAACCCACGACCCTGAGATTAAAAGTCTCATGCTCTACCGACTGAGCTAACCGGGCTCTTTTTGTCTTTCCAGAGCTGAAATTTTTCGAGAAACAAGGCTGTTGTTTTGTGGTTCATTATCCTTGCGCTAATTTCATGCATCTCATTTCACAAATCTTTCAATTGAAGAACAATTAAATGAGTTGGACAACATCTTAAAATTGAATTGTGTACAAAAGGCAGAACAGGTCAATGGAATGTAGAACCTTTGTGCTTGACATCTCATGGCATATCTGAGAGTGTCTTGTCGGAAGTATGACCACATACAAATGCACCGCCATGATCCCGTGGACCTGTTTTGCAAGTTTAAACAAATTCTATTCAAAACTCTGCATGCATTATGTATGAATCTGAATATGCTGCATAGGATGAGCTGTACGCCCAATGTGGGACTTGAACCCACGACCCTGAGATTAAAAGTCTCATGCTCTACCGACTGAGCTAACCGGGCTCTTTTTCTCTTTCCAGAGCTGAAATTTTTCGAGAAACAAGGCTGTTGTTTTGTGGTTCATTATCCTTGCGCTAATTTCATGCATCTCATTTCACAAATCTTTCAATTGAAGAACAATTAAATGAGTTGGACAACATCTTAAAATTGAATTGTGTACAAAATGCAGAACAGGTGAATGGAATGTAGAACCTTTGTGCTTGACATCTCATGGCATATCTGAGAGTGTCTTGTAGGAAATATGACCACATACAAATGCACCGTCATGATCCCGGTGCCTTGTTTGGCAAATTCATACCAATTGTATTTGAAACTGGGCATACAGTACCTTTGCATTGGAAAGACTGCCACAGACAGCTCCAAAGATTAAGCTCTGCGCCCAATGTGGGGCTCGAACCCACGACCCTGAGATTAAGAGTCTCATGCTCTACCGACTGAGCTAACCGGGCTCTTTTCGTATTTCCAGAGCTGAAATTTTTCAAGAAACAAGGCTGTTGTTTTGTGGTTCATTATTCTTGCGCTAATTTCATGCATCTCATTTCACAAATCTTTTAATTGAAGAACAATTAAGTGAGTTGGACAACATCTTAAAATTGAATTGTGTACAAAAGGCAGAACAGGTCAATGGAATGTAGAACTTTTGTGCTTGACATCTCATAGCTAATCTGAGAAGGTCTTGTGGGAAGTATGACCACATACAAATGCACCGCCATGATCCCGTGGACCTGTTTTGCAAGTTTAAACAAATTCTATTCAAAACTCTGCATGCATTATGTATGAATCTGAATATGCTGCATAGGATGAGCTGTACGCCCAATGTGGGACTTGAACCCACGACCCTGAGATTAAAAGTCTCATGCTCTACCGACTGAGCTAATCGGGCTCTTTTCATCTTTCCAGAGTTGAAATTTTTCGAGAAACAAGGCTGTTGTTTTGTGGTTCATTATCCTTGCGCTAATTTCATGCATCTCATTTCACAAATCTTTCAATTGAAGAACAATTAAATGAGTTGGACAACATCTTAAAATTGAATTGTGTACAAAATGCAGAACAGGTGAATGGAATGTAGAACCTTTGTGCATGACATCTCATGGCATATCTGAGAGTGTCTTGTAGGAAATATGACCACATACAAATGCACCGTCATGATCCCGGTGCCTTGTTTGGCAAATTCATACCAATTGTATTTGAAACTGGGCATACAGTACCTTTGCATTGGAAAGACTGCCACAGACAGCTCCAAAGATTAAGCTCTGCGCCCAATGTGGGGCTCGAACCCACGACCCTGAGATTAAGAGTCTCATGCTCTACCGACTGAGCTAACCGGGCTCTTTTTGCCTTTCCAGAGCTGAAATTTTTCAAGAAACAAGGCTGTTGTTTTGTGGTTCATTGTTTCTTGCGCTAATTTCATGCATCTCATTTCACAAATCTTTTAATTGAAGAACAATTAAGTGAGTTGGACAACTTCTTAAAATTGAATTGTGTACAAAAGGCAGAACAGGTTAATGGAATGTAGAACTTTTGTGCTTGACATCTCATAGCTAATCTGAGAAGGTCTTGTGGGAAGTATGACCACATACAAATGCACCGCCATGATCCTGTGGACCTGTTTTGCAAGTTTAAACAAATTCTATTCAAAACTCTGCATGCATTATGTATGAATCTGAATATGCTGCATAGGACGAGCTGTACGCCCAATGTGGGACTTGAACCCACGACCCTGAGATTAAAAGTCTCATGCTCTACCGACTGAGCTAACCGGGCTCTTTTTCTCTTCCCAGAGCTGAAATTTTTCGAGAAACAAGGCTGTTGTTTTGTGGTTCATTATCCTTGCGCTAATTTCATGCATCTCATTTCACAAATCTTTCAATTGAAGAACAATTAAATGAGTTGGACAACATCTTAAAATTGAATTGTGTACAAAATGCAGAACAGGTGAATGGAATGTAGAACCTTTGTGCTTGACATCTCATGGCATATCTGAGAGTGTCTTGTAGGAAATATGACCACATACAAATGCACCGTCATGATCCCGGTGCCTTGTTTGGCAAATTCATACCAATTGTATTTGAAACTGGGCATACAGTACCTTTGCATTGGAAAGACTGCCACAGACAGCTCCAAAGATTAAGCTCTGCGCCCAATGTGGGGCTCGAACCCACGACCCTGAGATTAAGAGTCTCATGCTCTACCGACTGAGCTAACCGGGCTCTTTTTGTCTTTCCAGAGCTGAAATTTTTCAAGAAACAAGGCTGTTGTTTTGTGGTTCATTATTCTTGCGCTAATTTCATGCATCTCATTTCACAAATCTTTTAATTGAAGAACAATTAAGTGAGTTGGACAACATCTTAAAATTGAATTGTGTACAAAAGGCAGAACAGGTGAATGGAATGTAGAACTTTTGTGCTTGACATCTCATAGCTAATCTGAGAAGGTCTTGTGGGAAGTATGACCACATACAAATGCACCGCCATGATCCCGTGGACCTGTTTTGCAAGTTTAAACAAATTCTATTCAAAACTGTGCATGCATTATGTATGAATCTGAATATGCTGCATAGGATGAGCTGTACGCCCAATGTGGGACTTGAACCCACGACCCTGAGATTAAAAGTCTCATGCTCTACCGACTGAGCTAACCGGGCTCTTTTTGTCCTCCCAGAGCTGAAATTTTTCGAGAAACAAGGCTGTTGTTTTGTGGTTCATTATCCTTGCGCTAATTTCATGCATCTCATTTCACAAATCTTTCAATTGAAGAACAATTAAAAGAGTTGGACAACATCTTAAAATTGAATTGTGTACAAAAGGCAGAACAGGTGAATGGAATGTAGAACCTTTGTGCTTGACATCTCATGGCATATCTGAGAGTGTCTTGTCGGAAGTATGACCACATACAAATGCACCGCCATGATCCCGTGGACCTGTTTTGCAAGTTTAAACAAATTCTATTCAAAACTCTGCATGCATTATGTATGAATCTGAATATGCTGCATAGGATGAGCTGTACGCCCAATGTGGGACTTGAACCCACGACCCTGAGATTAAAAGTCTCATGCTCTACCAACTGAGCTAACCGGGCTCTTTTTGTCTTTCCAGAGCTGAAATTTTTCGAGAAACAAGGCTGTTGTTTTGTGGTTCATTATCCTTGCGCTAATTTCATGCATCTCATTTCACAAATCTTTCAATTGAAGAACAATTGAATGAGTTGGACAACATCTTAAAATTGAATTGTGTACAAAATGCAGAACAGGTGAATGGAATGTAGAACTTTTGTGCTTGACATCTCATGGCATATCTGAGAGTGTCTTGTAGGAAATATGACCACATAGAAATCCACCGTCATGATCCCGGTGCCTTGTTTGGCAAATTCATACCAATTGTATTTGAAACTGGGCATACAGTACCTTTGCATTGGAAAGACTGCCACAGACAGCTCCAAAGATTAAGCTCTGCGCCCAATGTGGGGCTCGAACCCACGACCCTGAGATTAAGAGTCTCATGCTCTACCGACTGAGCTAACCGGGCTCTTTTTGTCTTTCCAGAGCTGAAATTTTTCAAAGAAACAAGGCTGTTGTTTTGTGGTTCATTATTCTTGCGCTAATTTCATGCATCTCATTTCACAAATCTTTTAATTGAAGAACAATTAAGTGAGTTGGACAACATCTTAAAATTGAATTGTGTACAAAAGGCAGAACAGGTGAATGGAATGTAGAACTTTTGTGCTTGACATCTCATAGCTAATCTGAGAAGGTCTTGTGGGAAGTATGACCACATACAAATGCACCGCCATGATCCTGTGGACCTGTTTTGCAAGTTTAAACAAATTCTATTCAAAACTCTGCATGCATTATGTATGACTCTGAATATGCTGCATAGGATGAGCTGTACGCCCAATGTGGGACTTGAACCCACGACCCTGAGATTAAAAGTCTCATGCTCTACCGACTGAGCTAACCGGGCTCTTTTTCTCTTTCCAGAGCTGAAATTTTTCGAGAAACAAGGCTGTTGTTTTGTGGTTCATTATCCTTGCGCTAATTTCATGCATCTCATTTCACAAATCTTTCAATTGAAGAACAATTAAATGAGTTGGACAACATCTTAAAATTGAATTGTGTACAAAATGCAGAACAGGTGAATGGAATGTAGAACCTTTGTGCTTGACATCTCATGGCATATCTGAGAGTGTCTTGTAGGAAATATGACCACATAGAAATGCACCGTCATGATCCCGGTGCCTTGTTTGGCAAATTCATACCAATTGTATTTGAAACTGGGCATACAGTACCTTTGCATTGGAAAGACTGCCACAGACAGCTCCAAAGATTAAGCTCTGCGCCCAATGTGGGGCTCGAACCCACGACCCTGAGATTAAGAGTGTCATGCTCTACCGACTGAGCTAACCGGGCTCTTTTTGTCTTTCCAGAGCTGAAATTTTTCAAGAAACAAGGCTGTTGTTTTGTGGTTCATTATTCTTGCGCTAATTTCATGCATCTCATTTCACAAATCTTTTAATTGAAGAACAATTAAGTGAGTTGGACAACATCTTAAAATTGAATTGTGTACAAAAGGCAGAACAGGTGAATGGAATGTAGAACTTTTGTGCTTGACATCTCATAGCTAATCTGAGAAGGTCTTGTGGGAAGTATGACCACATACAAATGCACCGCCATGATCCTGTGGACCTGTTTTGCAAGTTTAAACAAATTCTATTCAAAACTGTGCATGCATTATGTATGAATCTGAATATGCTGCATAGGATGAGCTGTACGCCCAATGTGGGACTTGAACCCACGACCCTGAGATTAAAAGTCTCATGCTCTACCGACTGAGCTAACCGGGCTCTTTTTGTCTTTCCAGAGCTGAAATTTTTCAAGAAACAAGGCTGTTGTTTTGTGGTTCATTATTCTTGCGCTAATTTCATGCATCTCATTTCACAAATCTTTTAATTGAAGAACAATTAAGTGAGTTGGACAACATCTTAAAATTGAATTGTGTACAAAAGGCAGAACAGGTGAATGGAATGTAGAACTTTTGTGCTTGACATCTCATAGCTAATCTGAGAAGGTCTTGTGGGAAGTATGACCACATACAAATGCACCGCCATGATCCCGTGGACCTGTTTTGCAAGTTTAAACAAATTCTATTCAAAACTGTGCATGCATTATGTATGAATCTGAATATGCTGCATAGGATGAGCTGTACGCCCAATGTGGGACTTGAACCCACGACCCTGAGATTAAAAGTCTCATGCTCTACCGACTGAGCTAATCGGGCTCTTTTCATCTTTCCAGAGTTGAAATTTTTCGAGAAACAAGGCTGTTGTTTTGTGGTTCATTATCCTTGCGCTAATTTCATGCATCTCATTTCACAAATCTTTCAATTGAAGAACAATTAAATGAGTTGGACAACATCTTAAAATTGAATTGTGTACAAAATGCAGAACAGGTGAATGGAATGTAGAACCTTTGTGCTTGACATCTCATGGCATATCTGAGAGTGTCTTGTAGGAAATATGACCACATACAAATGCACCGTCATGATCCCGGTGCCTTGTTTGGCAAATTCATACCAATTGTATTTGAAACTGGGCATACAGTACCTTTGCATTGGAAAGACTGCCACAGACAGCTCCAAAGATTAAGCTCTGCGCCCAATGTGGGGCTCGAACCCACGACCCTGAGATTAAGAGTCTCATGCTCTACCGACTGAGCTAACCGGGCTCTTTTTGCCTTTCCAGAGCTGAAATTTTTCAAGAAACAAGGCTGTTGTTTTGTGGTTCATTGTTTCTTGCGCTAATTTCATGCATCTCATTTCACAAATCTTTTAATTGAAGAACAATTAAGTGAGTTGGACAACTTCTTAAAATTGAATTGTGTACAAAAGGCAGAACAGGTTAATGGAATGTAGAACTTTTGTGCTTGACATCTCATAGCTAATCTGAGAAGGTCTTGTGGGAAGTATGACCACATACAAATGCACCGCCATGATCCTGTGGACCTGTTTTGCAAGTTTAAACAAATTCTATTCAAAACTCTGCATGCATTATGTATGAATCTGAATATGCTGCATAGGACGAGCTGTACGCCCAATGTGGGACTTGAACCCACGACCCTGAGATTAAAAGTCTCATGCTCTACCGACTGAGCTAACCGGGCTCTTTTTCTCTTCCCAGAGCTGAAATTTTTCGAGAAACAAGGCTGTTGTTTTGTGGTTCATTATCCTTGCGCTAATTTCATGCATCTCATTTCACAAATCTTTCAATTGAAGAACAATTAAATGAGTTGGACAACATCTTAAAATTGAATTGTGTACAAAATGCAGAACAGGTGAATGGAATGTAGAACCTTTGTGCTTGACATCTCATGGCATATCTGAGAGTGTCTTGTAGGAAATATGACCACATACAAATGCACCGTCATGATCCCGGTGCCTTGTTTGGCAAATTCATACCAATTGTATTTGAAACTGGGCATACAGTACCTTTGCATTGGAAAGACTGCCACAGACAGCTCCAAAGATTAAGCTCTGCGCCCAATGTGGGGCTAGAACCCACGACACTGAGATTAAGAGTCTCATGCTCTACCGACTGAGCTAACCGGGCTCTTTTTGTCTTTCCAGAGCTGAAATTTTTCAAGAAACAAGGCTGTTGTTTTGTGGTTCATTATTCTTGCGCTAATTTCATGCATCTCATTTCACAAATCTTTTAATTGAAGAACAATTAAGTGAGTTGGACAACATCTTAAAATTGAATTGTGTACAAAAGGCAGAACAGGTGAATGGAATGTAGAACTTTTGTGCTTGACATCTCATAGCTAATCTGAGAAGGTCTTGTGGGAAGTATGACCACATACAAATGCACCGCCATGATCCTGTGGACCTGTTTTGCAAGTTTAAACAAATTCTATTCAAAACTCTGCATGCATTATGTATGAATCTGAATATGCTGCATAGGATGAGCTGTACGCCCAATGTGGGACTTGAACCCACGACCCTGAGATTAAAAGTCTCATGCTCTACCGACTGAGCTAACCGGGCTCTTTTCGTCTTTCCAGAGCTGAAATTTTTCGAGAAACAAGGCTGTTGTTTTGTGGTTCATTATCATTGCGCTAATTTCATGCATCTCATTTCACAAATCTTTCAATTGAAGAACAATTAAATGAGTTGGACAACATCTTAAAATTGAATTGTGTACAAAATGCAGAACAGGTGAATGGAATGTAGAACCTTTGTGCTTGACATCTCATGGCATATCTGAGAGTGTCTTGTAGGAAATATGACCACATACAAATGCACCGTCATGATCCCGGTGCCTTGTTTGGCAAATTCATACCAATTGTATTTGAAACTGGGCATACAGTACCTTTGCATTGGAAAGACTGCCACAGACAGATCCAAAGATTAAGCTCTGCGCCCAATGTGGGGCTCGAACCCACGACCTTGAGATTAAGAGTCTCATGCTCTACCGACTGAGCTAACCGGGCTCTTTTTGCCTTTCCAGAGCTGAAATTTTTCAAGAAACAAGGCTGTTGTTTTGTGGTTCATTGTTTCTTGCGCTAATTTCATGCATCTCATTTCACAAATCTTTTAATTGAAGAACAATTAAGTGAGTTGGACAACATCTTAAAATTGAATTGTGTACAAAAGGCAGAACAGTTGAATGGAATGTAGAACTTTTGTGCTTGACCTCTCATAGCTAATCTGAGAAGGTCTTGTGGGAAGTATGACCACATACAAATGCACCGCCATGATCCTGTGGACCTGTTTTGCAAGTTTAAACAAATTTTATTCAAAACTCTGCATGCATTATGTATGAATCTGAATATGCTGCAAAGGATGAGCTGTACGCCCAATGTGGGGTTCGAACCCACGACCCTGAGATTAAGAGTCTCATGCTCTACCGACTGAGCTAACCGTGCTCTTTTTCTCTTTCCAGAGCTGAAATTTTTCAAGAAACAAGGCTGTTGTTTTGTGGTTCATTATTCTTGCGCTAATTTCATGCATCTCATTTCACAAATCTTTTAATTGAAGAACAATTAAGTGAGTTGGACAACATCTTAAAATTGAATTGTGTACAAAAGGCAGAACAGGTGAATGGAATGTAGAACTTTTGTGCTTGACATCTCATAGCTAATCTGAGAAGGTCTTGTGGGAAGTATGACCACATACAAATGCACCGCCATGATCCCGTGGACCTGTTTTGCAAGTTTAAACAAATTCTATTCAAAACTGTGCATGCATTATGTATGAATCTGAATATGCTGCATAGGATGAGCTGTACGCCCAATGTGGGACTTGAACCCACGACCCTGAGATTAAAAGTATCATGCTCTACCGACTGAGCTAACCGGGCTCTTTTTGCCTTTCCAGAGCTGAAATTTTTCGAGAAACAAGGCTGTTGTTTTGTGGTTCATTATCCTTGCGCTAATTTCATGCATCTCATTTCACAAATCTTTCAATTGAAGAACAATTAAATGAGTTGGACAACATCTTAAAATTGAATTGTGTACAAAAGGCAGAACAGGTCAATGGAATGTAGAACCTTTGTGCTTGACATCTCATGGCATATCTGAGAGTGTCTTGTCGGAAGTATGACCACATACAAATGCACCGCCATGATCCCGTGGACCTGTTTTGCAAGTTTAAACAAATTCTATTCAAAACTCTGCATGCATTATGTATGAATCTGAATATGCTGCATAGGATGAGCTGTACGCCCAATGTGGGACTTGAACCCACGACCCTGAGATTAAAAGTCTCATGCTCTACCGACTGAGCTAACCGGGCTCTTTTTGTCTTTCCAGAGCTGAAATTTTTCGAGAAACAAGGCTGTTGTTTTGTGGTTCATTATCCTTGCGCTAATTTCATGCATCTCATTTCACAAATCTTTCAATTGAAGAACAATTAAATGAGTTGGACAACATCTTAAAATTGAATTGTGTACAAAAGGCAGAACAGGTGAATGGAATGTAGAACTTTTGTGCTTGACATCTCATAGCTAATCTGAGAAGGTCTTGTGGGAAGTATGACCACATACAAATGCACCGCCATGATCCCGTGGACCTGTTTTGCAAGTTTAAACAAATTCTATTCAAAACTGTGCATGCATTATGTATGAATCTGAATATGCTGCATAGGATGAGCTGTACGCCCAATGTGGGACTTGAACCCACGACCCTGAGATTAAAAGTATCATGCTCTACCGACTGAGCTAACCGGGCTCTTTTTGCCTTTCCAGAGCTGAAATTTTTCGAGAAACAAGGCTGTTGTTTTGTGGTTCATTATCCTTGCGCTAATTTCATGCATCTCATTTCACAAATCTTTCAATTGAAGAACAATTAAATGAGTTGGACAACATCTTAAAATTGAATTGTGTACAAAAGGCAGAACAGGTCAATGGAATGTAGAACCTTTGTGCTTGACATCTCATGGCATATCTGAGAGTGTCTTGTCGGAAGTATGACCACATACAAATGCACCGCCATGATCCCGTGGACCTGTTTTGCAAGTTTAAACAAATTCTATTCAAAACTCTGCATGCATTATGTATGAATCTGAATATGCTGCATAGGATGAGCTGTACGCCCAATGTGGGACTTGAACCCACGACCCTGAGATTAAAAGTCTCATGCTCTACCGACTGAGCTAACCGGGCTCTTTTTGTCTTTCCAGAGCTGAAATTTTTCGAGAAACAAGGCTGTTGTTTTGTGGTTCATTATCCTTGCGCTAATTTCATGCATCTCATTTCACAAATCTTTCAATTGAAGAACAATTAAATGAGTTGGACAACATCTTAAAATTGAATTGTGTACAAAAGGCAGAACAGGTCAATGGAATGTAGAACCTTTGTGCTTGACATCTCATGGCATATCTGAGAGTGTCTTGTCGGAAGTATGACCACATACAAATGCACCGCCATGATCCCGTGGACCTGTTTTGCAAGTTTAAACAAATTCTATTCAAAACTGTGCATGCATTATGTATGAATCTGAATATGCTGCATAGGATGAGCTGTACGCCCAATGTGGGACTTGAACCCACGACCCTGAGATTAAAAGTCTCATGCTCTACCGACTGAGCTAACCGGGCTCTTTTTCTCTTTCCAGAGCTGAAATTTTTCGAGAAACAAGGCTGTTGTTTTGTGGTTCATTATCCTTGCGCTAATTTCATGCATCTCATTTCACAAATCTTTCAATTGAAGAACAATTAAATGAGTTGGACAACATCTTAAAATTGAATTGTGTACAAAATGCAGAACAGGTGAATGGAATGTAGAACCTTTGTGCTTGACATCTCATGGCATATCTGAGAGTGTCTTGTAGGAAATATGACCACATACAAATGCACCGTCATGATCCCGGTGCCTTGTTTGGCAAATTCATACCAATTGTATTTGAAACTGGGCATACAGTACCTTTGCATTGGAAAGACTGCCACAGACAGCTCCAAAGATTAAGCTCTGCGCCCAATGTGGGGCTCGAACCCACGACCCTGAGATTAAGAGTCTCATGCTCTACCGACTGAGCTAACCGGGCTCTTTTCGTCTTTCCAGAGCTGAAATTTTTCAAGAAACAAGGCTGTTGTTTTGTGGTTCATTATTCTTGCGCTAATTTCATGCATCTCATTTCACAAATCTTTTAATTGAAGAACAATTAAGTGAGTTGGACAACATCTTAAAATTGAATTGTGTACAAAAGGCAGAACAGGTCAATGGAATGTAGAACTTTTGTGCTTGACATCTCATAGCTAATCTGAGAAGGTCTTGTGGGAAGTATGACCACATACAAATGCACCGCCATGATCCCGTGGACCTGTTTTGCAAGTTTAAACAAATTCTATTCAAAACTGTGCATGCATTATGTATGAATCTGAATATGCTGCATAGGATGAGCTGTACGCCCAATGTGGGACTTGAACCCACGACCCTGAGATTAAAAGTCTCATGCTCTACCGACTGAGCTAATCGGGCTCTTTTCATCTTTCCAGAGTTGAAATTTTTCGAGAAACAAGGCTGTTGTTTTGTGGTTCATTATCCTTGCGCTAATTTCATGCATCTCATTTCACAAATCTTTCAATTGAAGAACAATTAAATGAGTTGGACAACATCTTAAAATTGAATTGTGTACAAAATGCAGAACAGGTGAATGGAATGTAGAACCTTTGTGCTTGACATCTCATGGCATATCTGAGAGTGTCTTGTAGGAAATATGACCACATACAAATGCACCGTCATGATCCCGGTGCCTTGTTTGGCAAATTCATACCAATTGTATTTGAAACTGGGCATACAGTACCTTTGCATTGGAAAGACTGCCACAGACAGCTCCAAAGATTAAGCTCTGCGCCCAATGTGGGGCTCGAACCCACGACCCTGAGATTAAGAGTCTCATGCTCTACCGACTGAGCTAACCGGGCTCTTTTTGCCTTTCCAGAGCTGAAATTTTTCAAGAAACAAGGCTGTTGTTTTGTGGTTCATTGTTTCTTGCGCTAATTTCATGCATCTCATTTCACAAATCTTTTAATTGAAGAACAATTAAGTGAGTTGGACAACTTCTTAAAATTGAATTGTGTACAAAAGGCAGAACAGGTTAATGGAATGTAGAACTTTTGTGCTTGACATCTCATAGCTAATCTGAGAAGGTCTTGTGGGAAGTATGACCACATACAAATGCACCGCCATGATCCTGTGGACCTGTTTTGCAAGTTTAAACAAATTCTATTCAAAACTCTGCATGCATTATGTATGAATCTGAATATGCTGCATAGGACAAGCTGTACGCCCAATGTGGGACTTGAACCCACGACCCTGAGATTAAAAGTCTCATGCTCTACCGACTGAGCTAACCGGGCTCTTTTTCTCTTCCCAGAGCTGAAATTTTTCGAGAAACAAGGCTGTTGTTTTGTGGTTCATTATCCTTGCGCTAATTTCATGCATCTCATTTCACAAATCTTTCAATTGAAGAACAATTAAATGAGTTGGACAACATCTTAAAATTGAATTGTGTACAAAATGCAGAACAGGTGAATGGAATGTAGAACCTTTGTGCTTGACATCTCATGGCATATCTGAGAGTGTCTTGTAGGAAATATGACCACATACAAATGCACCGTCATGATCCCGGTGCCTTGTTTGGCAAATTCATACCAATTGTATTTGAAACTGGGCATACAGTACCTTTGCATTGGAAAGACTGCCACAGACAGCTCCAAAGATTAAGCTCTGCGCCCAATGTGGGGCTCGAACCCACGACCCTGAGATTAAGAGTCTCATGCTCTACCGACTGAGCTAACCGGGCTCTTTTTGTCTTTCCAGAGCTGAAATTTTTCAAGAAACAAGGCTGTTGTTTTGTGGTTCATTATTCTTGCGCTAATTTCATGCATCTCATTTCACAAATCTTTTAATTGAAGAACAATTAAGTGAGTTGGACAACATCTTAAAATTGAATTGTGTACAAAAGGCAGAACAGGTGAATGGAATGTAGAACTTTTGTGCTTGACATCTCATAGCTAATCTGAGAAGGTCTTGTGGGAAGTATGACCACATACAAATGCACCGCCATGATCCTGTGGACCTGTTTTGCAAGTTTAAACAAATTCTATTCAAAACTCTGCATGCATTATGTATGAATCTGAATATGCTGCATAGGATGAGCTGTACGCCCAATGTGGGACTTGAACCCACGACCCTGAGATTAAAAGTCTCATGCTCTACCGACTGAGCTAACCGGGCTCTTTTCGTCTTTCCAGAGCTGAAATTTTTCGAGAAACAAGGCTGTTGTTTTGTGGTTCATTATCATTGCGCTAATTTCATGCATCTCATTTCACAAATCTTTCAATTGAAGAACAATTAAATGAGTTGGACAACATCTTAAAATTGAATTGTGTACAAAATGCAGAACAGGTGAATGGAATGTAGAACCTTTGTGCTTGACATCTCATGGCATATCTGAGAGTGTCTTGTAGGAAATATGACCACATACAAATGCACCGTCATGATCCCGGTGCCTTGTTTGGCAAATTCATACCAATTGTATTTGAAACTGGGCATACAGTACCTTTGCATTGGAAAGACTGCCACAGACAGATCCAAAGATTAAGCTCTGCGCCCAATGTGGGGCTCGAACCCACGACCCTGAGATTAAGAGTCTCATGCTCTACCGACTGAGCTAACCGGGCTCTTTTTGCCTTTCCAGAGCTGAAATTTTTCAAGAAACAAGGCTGTTGTTTTGTGGTTCATTGTTTCTTGCGCTAATTTCATGCATCTCATTTCACAAATCTTTTAATTGAAGAACAATTAAGTGAGTTGGACAACATCTTAAAATTGAATTGTGTACAAAAGGCAGAACAGTTGAATGGAATGTAGAACTTTTGTGCTTGACCTCTCATAGCTAATCTGAGAAGGTCTTGTGGGAAGTATGACCACATACAAATGCACCGCCATGATCCTGTGGACCTGTTTTGCAAGTTTAAACAAATTCTATTCAAAACTCTGCATGCATTATGTATGAATCTGAATATGCTGCAAAGGATGAGCTGTACGCCCAATGTGGGGTTCGAACCCACGACCCTGAGATTAAGAGTCTCATGCTCTACCGACTGAGCTAACCGTGCTCTTTTTCTCTTTCCAGAGCTGAAATTTTTCAAGAAACAAGGCTGTTGTTTTGTGGTTCATTATTCTTGCGCTAATTTCATGCATCTCATTTCACAAATCTTTTAATTGAAGAACAATTAAGTGAGTTGGACAACATCTTAAAATTGAATTGTGTACAAATGGCAGAACAGGTGAATGGAATGTAGAACTTTTGTGCTTGACATCTCATAGCTAATCTGAGAAGGTCTTGTGGGAAGTATGACCACATACAAATGCACCGCCATGATCCCGTGGACCTGTTTTGCAAGTTTAAACAAATTCTATTCAAAACTGTGCATGCATTATGTATGAATCTGAATATGCTGCATAGGATGAGCTGTACGCCCAATGTGGGACTTGAACCCACGACCCTGAGATTAAAAGTCTCATGCTCTACCGACTGAGCTAACCGGGCTCTTTTTGCCTTTCCAGAGCTGAAATTTTTCGAGAAACAAGGCTGTTGTTTTGTGGTTCATTATCCTTGCGCTAATTTCATGCATCTCATTTCACAAATCTTTCAATTGAAGAACAATTAAATGAGTTGGACAACATCTTAAAATTGAATTGTGTACAAAAGGCAGAACAGGTCAATGGAATGTAGAACCTTTGTGCTTGACATCTCATGGCATATCTGAGAGTGTCTTGTCGGAAGTATGACCACATACAAATGCACCGCCATGATCCC
Organism: Scomber japonicus; assembly: GCF_027409825.1. Lineage (NCBI taxonomy): Eukaryota > Metazoa > Chordata > Actinopteri > Scombriformes > Scombridae > Scomber > Scomber japonicus. Next base: position 26,593,026 of record NC_070593.1, on the reverse strand, counting down.
GTGGACCTGTTTTGCAAGTTTAAACAAATTCTATTCAAAACTCTGCATGCATTATGTATGAATCTGAATATGCTGCATAGGATGAGCTGTACGCCCAATGTGGGACTTGAACCCACGACCCTGAGATTAAAAGTCTCATGCTCTACCGACTGAGCTAACCGGGCTCTTTTTCTCTTTCCAGAGCTGAAATTTTTCGAGAAACAAGGCTGTTGTTTTGTGGTTCATTATCCTTGCGCTAATTTCATGCATCTCATTTCACAAATCTTTCAATTGAAGAACAATTAAATGAGTTGGACAACATCTTAAAATTGAATTGTGTACAAAAGGCAGAACAGGTGAATGGAATGTAGAACCTTTGTGCTTGACATCTCATGGCATATCTGAGAGTGTCTTGTCGGAAGTATGACCACATACAAATGCACCGCCATGATCCCGTGGACCTGTTTTGCAAGTTTAAACAAATTCTATTCAAAACTCTGCATGCATTATGTATGAATCTGAATATGCTGCATAGGATGAGCTGTACGCCCAATGTGGGACTTGAACCCACGACCCTGAGATTAAAAGTCTCATGCTCTACCGACTGAGCTAACCGGGCTCTTTTTCTCTTTCCAGAGCTGAAATTTTTCGAGAAACAAGGCTGTTGTTTTGTGGTTCATTATCCTTGCGCTAATTTCATGCATCTCATTTCACAAATCTTTCAATTGAAGAACAATTGAATGAGTTGGACAACATCTTAAAATTGAATTGTGTACAAAATGCAGAACAGGTGAATGGAATGTAGAACCTTTGTGCTTGACATCTCATGGCATATCTGAGAGTGTCTTGTAGGAAATATGACCACATAGAAATCCACCGTCATGATCCCGGTGCCTTGTTTGGCAAATTCATACCAATTGTATTTGAAACTGGGCATACAGTACCTTTGCATTGGAAAGACTGCCACAGACAGCTCCAAAGATTAAGCTCTGCGCCCAATGTGGGGCTCGAACCCACGACCCTGAGATTAAGAGTCTCATGCTCTACCGACTGAGCTAACCGTGCTCTTTTTCTCTTTCCAGAGCTGAAATTTTTCAAGAAACAAGGCTGTTGTTTTGTGGTTCATTATTCTTGCGCTAATTTCATGCATCTCATTTCACAAATCTTTTAATTGAAGAACAATTAAGTGAGTTGGACAACATCTTAAAATTGAATTGTGTACAAATGGCAGAACAGGTGAATGGAATGTAGAACTTTTGTGCTTGACATCTCATAGCTAATCTGAGAAGGTCTTGTGGGAAGTATGACCACATACAAATGCACCGCCATGATCCCGTGGACCTGTTTTGCAAGTTTAAACAAATTCTATTCAAAACTGTGCATGCATTATGTATGAATCTGAATATGCTGCATAGGATGAGCTGTACGCCCAATGTGGGACTTGAACCCACGACCCTGAGATTAAAAGTCTCATGCTCTACCGACTGAGCTAACCGGGCTCTTTTTGCCTTTCCAGAGCTGAAATTTTTCGAGAAACAAGGCTGTTGTTTTGTGGTTCATTATCCTTGCGCTAATTTCATGCATCTCATTTCACAAATCTTTCAATTGAAGAACAATTAAATGAGTTGGACAACATCTTAAAATTGAATTGTGTACAAAAGGCAGAACAGGTCAATGGAATGTAGAACCTTTGTGCTTGACATCTCATGGCATATCTGAGAGTGTCTTGTCGGAAGTATGACCACATACAAATGCACCGCCATGATCCCGTGGACCTGTTTTGCAAGTTTAAACAAATTCTATTCAAAACTCTGCATGCATTATGTATGAATCTGAATATGCTGCATAGGATGAGCTGTACGCCCAATGTGGGACTTGAACCCACGACCCTGAGATTAAAAGTCTCATGCTCTACCGACTGAGCTAACCGGGCTCTTTTTCTCTTTCCAGAGCTGAAATTTTTCGAGAAACAAGGCTGTTGTTTTGTGGTTCATTATCCTTGCGCTAATTTCATGCATCTCATTTCACAAATCTTTCAATTGAAGAACAATTAAATGAGTTGGACAACATCTTAAAATTGAATTGTGTACAAAAGGCAGAACAGGTGAATGGAATGTAGAACCTTTGTGCTTGACATCTCATGGCATATCTGAGAGTGTCTTGTCGGAAGTATGACCACATACAAATGCACCGCCATGATCCCGTGGACCTGTTTTGCAAGTTTAAACAAATTCTATTCAAAACTCTGCATGCATTATGTATGAATCTGAATATGCTGCATAGGATGAGCTGTACGCCCAATGTGGGACTTGAACCCACGACCCTGAGATTAAAAGTCTCATGCTCTACCGACTGAGCTAACCGGGCTCTTTTTCTCTTTCCAGAGCTGAAATTTTTCGAGAAACAAGGCTGTTGTTTTGTGGTTCATTATCCTTGCGCTAATTTCATGCATCTCATTTCACAAATCTTTCAATTGAAGAACAATTGAATGAGTTGGACAACATCTTAAAATTGAATTGTGTACAAAATGCAGAACAGGTGAATGGAATGTAGAACCTTTGTGCTTGACATCTCATGGCATATCTGAGAGTGTCTTGTAGGAAATATGACCACATAGAAATCCACCGTCATGATCCCGGTGCCTTGTTTGGCAAATTCATACCAATTGTATTTGAAACTGGGCATACAGTACCTTTGCATTGGAAAGACTGCCACAGACAGCTCCAAAGAATAAGCTCTGCGCCCAATGTGGGGCTCGAACCCACGACCCTGAGATTAAGAGTCTCATGCTCTACCGACTGAGCTAACCGGGCTCTTTTTGTCTTTCCAGAGCTGAAATTTTTCAAGAAACAAGGCTGTTGTTTTGTGGTTCATTATTCTTGCGCTAATTTCATGCATCTCATTTCACAAATCTTTTAATTGAAGAACAATTAAGTGAGTTGGACAACATCTTAAAATTGAATTGTGTACAAAAGGCAGAACAGGTGAATGGAATGTAGAACTTTTGTGCTTGACATCTCATAGCTAATCTGAGAAGGTCTTGTGGGAAGTATGACCACATACAAATGCACCGCCATGATCCCGTGGACCTGTTTTGCAAGTTTAAACAAATTCTATTCAAAACTGTGCATGCATTATGTATGAATCTGAATATGCTGCATAGGATGAGCTGTACGCCCAATGTGGGACTTGAACCCACGACCCTGAGATTAAAAGTCTCATGCTCTACCGACTGAGCTAACCGGGCTCTTTTTGTCCTCCCAGAGCTGAAATTTTTCGAGAAACAAGGCTGTTGTTTTGTGGTTCATTATCCTTGCGCTAATTTCATGCATCTCATTTCACAAATCTTTCAATTGAAGAACAATTAAATGAGTTGGACAACATCTTAAAATTGAATTGTGTACAAAAGGCAGAACAGGTGAATGGAATGTAGAACTTTTGTGCTTGACATCTCATAGCTAATCTGAGAAGGTCTTGTGGGAAGTATGACCACATACAAATGCACCGCCATGATCCCGTGGACCTGTTTTGCAAGTTTAAACAAATTCTATTCAAAACTCTGCATGCATTATGTATGAATCTGAATATGCTGCATAGGATGAGCTGTACGCCCAATGTGGGACTTGAACCCACGACCCTGAGATTAAAAGTCTCATGCTCTACCAACTGAGCTAACCGGGCTCTTTTTGTCTTTCCAGAGCTGAAATTTTTCGAGAAACAAGGCTGTTGTTTTGTGGTTCATTATCCTTGCGCTAATTTCATGCATCTCATTTCACAAATCTTTCAATTGAAGAACAATTGAATGAGTTGGACAACATCTTAAAATTGAATTGTGTACAAAATGCAGAACAGGTGAATGGAATGTAGAACCTTTGTGCTTGACATCTCATGGCATATCTGAGAGTGTCTTGTAGGAAATATGACCACATAGAAATCCACCGTCATGATCCCGGTGCCTTGTTTGGCAAATTCATACCAATTGTATTTGAAACTGGGCATACAGTACCTTTGCATTGGAAAGACTGCCACAGACAGCTCCAAAGAATAAGCTTTGCGCCCAATGTGGGGCTCGAACCCACGACCCTGAGATTAAGAGTCTCATGCTCTACCGACTGAGCTAACCGGGCTCTTTTTGTCTTTCCAGAGCTGAAATTTTTCAAGAAACAAGGCTGTTGTTTTGTGGTTCATTATTCTTGCGCTAATTTCATGCATCTCATTTCACAAATCTTTTAATTGAAGAACAATTAAGTGAGTTGGACAACATCTTAAAATTGAATTGTGTACAAAAGGCAGAACAGGTGAATGGAATGTAGAACTTTTGTGCTTGACATCTCATAGCTAATCTGAGAAGGTCTTGTGGGAAGTATGACCACATACAAATGCACCGCCATGATCCCGTGGAGCTGTTTTGCAAGTTTAAACAAATTCTATTCAAAACTGTGCATGCATTATGTATGAATCTGAATATGCTGCATAGGATGAGCTGTACGCCCAATGTGGGACTTGAACCCACAACCCTGAGATTAAAAGTCTCATGCTCTACCGACTGAGCTAACCGGGCTCTTTTTGTCCTCCCAGAGCTGAAATTTTTCGAGAAACAAGGCTGTTGTTTTGTGGTTCATTATCCTTGCGCTAATTTCATGCATCTCATTTCACAAATCTTTCAATTGAAGAACAATTAAAAGAGTTGGACAACATCTTAAAATTGAATTGTGTACAAAAGGCAGAACAGGTGAATGGAATGTAGAACCTTTGTGCTTGACATCTCATGGCATATCTGAGAGTGTCTTGTCGGAAGTATGACCACATACAAATGCACCGCCATGATCCCGTGGACCTGTTTTGCAAGTTTAAACAAATTCTATTCAAAACTCTGCATGCATTATGTATGAATCTGAATATGCTGCATAGGATGAGCTGTACGCCCAATGTGGGACTTGAACCCACGACCCTGAGATTAAAAGTCTCATGCTCTACCAACTGAGCTAACCGGGCTCTTTTTGTCTTTCCAGAGCTGAAATTTTTCGAGAAACAAGGCTGTTGTTTTGTGGTTCATTATCCTTGCGCTAATTTCATGCATCTCATTTCACAAATCTTTCAATTGAAGAACAATTAAATGAGTTGGACAACATCTTAAAATTGAATTGTGTACAAAAGGCAGAACAGGTCAATGGAATGTAGAACCTTTGTGCTTGACATCTCATGGCATATCTGAGAGTGTCTTGTAGGAAATATGACCACATACAAATGCACCGTCATGATCCCGGTGCCTTGTTTGGCAAATTCATACCAATTGTATTTGAAACTGGGCATACAGTACCTTTGCATTGGAAAGACTGCCACAGACAGCTCCAAAGATTAAGCTCTGCGCCCAATGTGGGGCTAGAACCCACGACCCTGAGATTAAGAGTGTCATGCTCTACCGACTGAGCTAACCGGGCTCTTTTTGTCTTTCCAGAGCTGAAATTTTTCAAGAAACAAGGCTGTTGTTTTGTGGTTCATTATTCTTGCGCTAATTTCATGCATCTCATTTCACAAATCTTTTAATTGAAGAACAATTAAGTGAGTTGGACAACATCTTAAAATTGAATTGTGTACAAAAGGCAGAACAGGTGAATGGAATGTAGAACTTTTGTGCTTGACATCTCATAGCTAATCTGAGAAGGTCTTGTGGGAAGTATGACCACATACAAATGCACCGCCATGATCCCGTGGACCTGTTTTGCAAGTTTAAACAAATTCTATTCAAAACTGTGCATGCATTATGTATGAATGTGAATATGCTGCATAGGATGAGCTGTATGCCCAATGTGGGACTTGAACCCACGACCCTGAGATTAAAAGTCTCATGCTCTACCGACTGAGCTAACCGGGCTCTTTTTGTCTTTCCAGAGCTGAAATTTTTCGAGAAACAAGGCTGTTGTTTTGTGGTTCATTATCCTTGCGCTAATTTCATGCATCTCATTTCACAAATCTTTCAATTGAAGAACAATTAAGTGAGTTGGACAACATCTTAAAATTGAATTGTGTACAAAAGGCAGAACAGGTGAATGGAATGTAGAACTTTTGTGCTTGACATCTCATAGCTAATCTGAGAAGGTCTTGTGGGAAGTATGACCACATACAAATGCACCGCCATGATCCCGTGGACCTGTTTTGCAAGTTTAAACAAATTCTATTCAAAACTGTGCATGCATTATGTATGAATCTGAATATGCTGCATAGGATGAGCTGTACGCCCAATGTGGGACTTGAACCCACGACCCTGAGATTAAAAGTCTCATGCTCTACCGACTGAGCTAACCGGGCTCTTTTTGTCTTTCCAGAGCTGAAATTTTTCGAGAAACAAGGCTGTTGTTTTGTGGTTCATTATCCTTGCGCTAATTTCATGCATCTCATTTCACAAATCTTTCAATTGAAGAACAATTGAATGAGTTGGACAACATCTTAAAATTGAATTGTGTACAAAATGCAGAACAGGTGAATGGAATGTAGAACCTTTGTGCTTGACATCTCATGGCATATCTGAGAGTGTCTTGTAGGAAATATGACCACATAGAAATCCACCGTCATGATCCCGGTGCCTTGTTTGGCAAATTCATACCAATTGTATTTGAAACTGGGCATACAGTACCTTTGCATTGGAAAGACTGCCACAGACAGCTCCAAAGAATAAGCTCTGCGCCCAATGTGGGGCTCGAACCCACGACCCTGAGATTAAGAGTCTCATGCTCTACCGACTGAGCTAACCGGGCTCTTTTTGTCTTTCCAGAGCTGAAATTTTTCAAGAAACAAGGCTGTTGTTTTGTGGTTCATTATTCTTGCGCTAATTTCATGCATCTCATTTCACAAATCTTTTAATTGAAGAACAATTAAGTGAGTTGGACAACATCTTAAAATTGAATTGTGTACAAAAGGCAGAACAGGTGAATGGAATGTAGAACTTTTGTGCTTGACATCTCATAGCTAATCTGAGAAGGTCTTGTGGGAAGTATGACCACATACAAATGCACCGCCATGATCCCGTGGACCTGTTTTGCAAGTTTAAACAAATTCTATTCAAAACTGTGCATGCATTATGTATGAATCTGAATATGCTGCATAGGATGAGCTGTACGCCCAATGTGGGACTTGAACCCACGACCCTGAGATTAAAAGTCTCATGCTCTACCGACTGAGCTAACCGGGCTCTTTTTGTCCTCCCAGAGCTGAAATTTTTCGAGAAACAAGGCTGTTGTTTTGTGGTTCATTATCCTTGCGCTAATTTCATGCATCTCATTTCACAAATCTTTCAATTGAAGAACAATTAAATGAGTTGGACAACATCTTAAAATTGAATTGTGTACAAAAGGCAGAACAGGTGAATGGAATGTAGAACCTTTGTGCTTGACATCTCATGGCATATCTGAGAGTGTCTTGTCGGAAGTATGACCACATACAAATGCACCGCCATGATCCCGTGGACCTGTTTTGCAAGTTTAAACAAATTCTATTCAAAACTCTGCATGCATTATGTATGAATCTGAATATGCTGCATAGGATGAGCTGTACGCCCAATGTGGGACTTGAACCCACGACCCTGAGATTAAAAGTCTCATGCTCTACCAACTGAGCTAACCGGGCTCTTTTTGTCTTTCCAGAGCTGAAATTTTTCGAGAAACAAGGCTGTTGTTTTGTGGTTCATTATCCTTGCGCTAATTTCATGCATCTCATTTCACAAATCTTTCAATTGAAGAACAATTGAATGAGTTGGACAACATCTTAAAATTGAATTGTGTACAAAATGCAGAACAGGTGAATGGAATGTAGAACCTTTGTGCTTGACATCTCATGGCATATCTGAGAGTGTCTTGTAGGAAATATGACCACATAGAAATCCACCGTCATGATCCCGGTGCCTTGTTTGGCAAATTCATACCAATTGTATTTGAAACTGGGCATACAGTACCTTTGCATTGGAAAGACTGCCACAGACAGCTCCAAAGAATAAGCTTTGCGCCCAATGTGGGGCTCGAACCCACGACCCTGAGATTAAGAGTCTCATGCTCTACCGACTGAGCTAACCGGGCTCTTTTTGTCTTTCCAGAGCTGAAATTTTTCAAGAAACAAGGCTGTTGTTTTGTGGTTCATTATTCTTGCGCTAATTTCATGCATCTCATTTCACAAATCTTTTAATTGAAGAACAATTAAGTGAGTTGGACAACATCTTAAAATTGAATTGTGTACAAAAGGCAGAACAGGTGAATGGAATGTAGAACTTTTGTGCTTGACATCTCATAGCTAATCTGAGAAGGTCTTGTGGGAAGTATGACCACATACAAATGCACCGCCATGATCCCGTGGAGCTGTTTTGCAAGTTTAAACAAATTCTATTCAAAACTGTGCATGCATTATGTATGAATCTGAATATGCTGCATAGGATGAGCTGTACGCCCAATGTGGGACTTGAACCCACGACCCTGAGATTAAAAGTCTCATGCTCTACCGACTGAGCTAACCGGGCTCTTTTTGTCCTCCCAGAGCTGAAATTTTTCGAGAAACAAGGCTGTTGTTTTGTGGTTCATTATCCTTGCGCTAATTTCATGCATCTCATTTCACAAATCTTTCAATTGAAGAACAATTAAAAGAGTTGGACAACATCTTAAAATTGAATTGTGTACAAAAGGCAGAACAGGTGAATGGAATGTAGAACCTTTGTGCTTGACATCTCATGGCATATCTGAGAGTGTCTTGTCGGAAGTATGACCACATACAAATGCACCGCCATGATCCCGTGGACCTGTTTTGCAAGTTTAAACAAATTCTATTCAAAACTCTGCATGCATTATGTATGAATCTGAATATGCTGCATAGGATGAGCTGTACGCCCAATGTGGGACTTGAACCCACGACCCTGAGATTAAAAGTCTCATGCTCTACCAACTGAGCTAACCGGGCTCTTTTTGTCTTTCCAGAGCTGAAATTTTTCGAGAAACAAGGCTGTTGTTTTGTGGTTCATTATCCTTGCGCTAATTTCATGCATCTCATTTCACAAATCTTTCAATTGAAGAACAATTAAATGAGTTGGACAACATCTTAAAATTGAATTGTGTACAAAAGGCAGAACAGGTCAATGGAATGTAGAACCTTTGTGCTTGACATCTCATGGCATATCTGAGAGTGTCTTGTAGGAAATATGACCACATACAAATGCACCGTCATGATCCCGGTGCCTTGTTTGGCAAATTCATACCAATTGTATTTGAAACTGGGCATACAGTACCTTTGCATTGGAAAGACTGCCACAGACAGCTCCAAAGATTAAGCTCTGCGCCCAATGTGGGGCTCGAACCCACGACCCTGAGATTAAGAGTGTCATGCTCTACCGACTGAGCTAACCGGGCTCTTTTTGTCTTTCCAGAGCTGAAATTTTTCAAGAAACAAGGCTGTTGTTTTGTGGTTCATTATTCTTGCGCTAATTTCATGCATCTCATTTCACAAATCTTTTAATTGAAGAACAATTAAGTGAGTTGGACAACATCTTAAAATTGAATTGTGTACAAAAGGCAGAACAGGTGAATGGAATGTAGAACTTTTGTGCTTGACATCTCATAGCTAATCTGAGAAGGTCTTGTGGGAAGTATGACCACATACAAATGCACCGCCATGATCCCGTGGACCTGTTTTGCAAGTTTAAACAAATTCTATTCAAAACTGTGCATGCATTATGTATGAATCTGAATATGCTGCATAGGATGAGCTGTACGCCCAATGTGGGACTTCAACCCACGACCCTGAGATTAAGAGTATCATGCTCTACCGACTGAGCTAACCGGGCTCTTTTTGTCTTTCCAGAGCTGAAATTTTTCGAGAAACAAGGCTGTTGTTTTGTGGTTCATTATCCTTGCGCTAATTTCATGCATCTCATTTCACAAATCTTTCAATTGAAGAACAATTAAATGAGTTGGACAACATCTTAAAATTGAATTGTGTACAAAAGGCAGAACAGGTGAATGGAATGTAGAACTTTTGTGCTTGACATCTCATTGCTAATCTGAGAAGGTCTTGTGGGAAGTATGACCACATACAAATGCACCGCCATGATCCCGTGGACCTGTTTTGCAAGTTTAAACAAATTCTATTCAAAACTCTGCATGCATTATGTATGAATCTGAATATGCTGCATAGGATGAGCTGTACGCCCAATGTGGGACTTGAACCCACGACCCTGAGATTAAAAGTCTCATGCTCTACCGACTGAGCTAACCGGGCTCTTTTTGTCTTTCCAGAGCTGAAATTTTTCGAGAAACAAGGCTGTTGTTTTGTGGTTCATTATCCTTGCGCTAATTTCATGCATCTCATTTCACAAATCTTTCAATTGAAGAACAATTAAATGAGTTGGACAACATCTTAAAATTGAATTGTGTACAAAAGGCAGAACAGGTCAATGGAATGTAGAACCTTTGTGCTTGACATCTCATGGCATATCTGAGAGTGTCTTGTCGGAAGTATGACCACATACAAATGCACCGCCATGATCCCGTGGACCTGTTTTGCAAGTTTAAACAAATTCTATTCAAAACTCTGCATGCATTATGTATGAATCTGAATATGCTGCATAGGATGAGCTGTACGCCCAATGTGGGACTTGAACCCACGACCCTGAGATTAAAAGTCTCATGCTCTACCAACTGAGCTAACCGGGCTCTTTTTGTCTTTCCAGAGCTGAAATTTTTCGAGAAACAAGGCTGTTGTTTTGTGGTTCATTATCCTTGCGCTAATTTCATGCATCTCATTTCACAAATCTTTCAATTGAAGAACAATTAAATGAGTTGGACAACATCTTAAAATTGAATTGTGTACAAAAGGCAGAACAGGTCAATGGAATGTAGAACCTTTGTGCTTGACATCTCATGGCGTATCTGAGAGTGTCTTGTAGGAAATATGACCACATACAAATGCACCGTCATGATCCCGGTGCCTTGTTTGGCAAATTCATACCAATTGTATTTGAAACTGGGCATACAGTACCTTTGCATTGGAAAGACTGCCACAGACAGCTCCAAAGATTAAGCTCTGCGCCCAATATGGGGCTCGAACCCACGACCCTGAGATTAAGAGTCTCATGCTCTACCGACTGAGCTAACCAGGCTCTTTTTGTCTTTCCAGAGCTGAAATTTTTCAAGAAACAAGGCTGTTGTTTTGTGGTTCATTATTCTTGCGCTAATTTCATGCATCTCATTTCACAAATCTTTCAATTGAAGAACAATTAAATGAGTTGGACAACATCTTAAAATTGAATTGTGTACAAAAGGCAGAACAGGTCAATGGAATGTAGAACCTTTGTGCTTGACATCTCATAGCTAATCTGAGAAGGTCTTGTGGGAAGTATGACCACATACAAATGCACCGCCATGATCCCGTGGACCTGTTTTGCAAGTTTAAACAAATTCTATTCAGAACTCTGCATGCATTATGTATGAATCTGAATATGCTGCATAGGATGAGCTGTACGCCCAATGTGGGACTTGAACCCACGACCCTGAGATTAAAGGTCTCATGCTCTACCAACTGAGCTAACCGGGCTCTTTTTGTCTTTCCAGAGCTGAAATTTTTCGAGAAACAAGGCTGTTGTTTTGTGGTTCATTATCCTTGCGCTAATTTCATGCATCTCATTTCACAAATCTTTCAATTGAAGAACAATTAAGTGAGTTGGACAACATCTTAAAATTGAATTGTGTACAAAAGGCAGAACAGGTGAATGGAATGTAGAACTTTTGTGCTTGACATCTCATTGCTAATCTGAGAAGGTCTTGTGGGAAGTATGACCACATACAAATGCACCGCCATGATCCCGTGGACCTGTTTTGCAAGTTTAAACAAATTCTATTCAAAACTGTGCATGCATTATGTATGAATGTGAATATGCTGCATAGGATGAGCTGTATGCCCAATGTGGGACTTGAACCCACGACCCTGAGATTAAAAGTCTCATGCTCTACCGACTGAGCTAACCGGGCTCTTTTTGTCTTTCCAGAGCTGAAATTTTTCGAGAAACAAGGCTGTTGTTTTGTGGTTCATTATCCTTGCGCTAATTTCATGCATCTCATTTCACAAATCTTTCAATTGAAGAACAATTAAGTGAGTTGGACAACATCTTAAAATTGAATTGTGTACAAAAGGCAGAACAGGTGAATGGAATGTAGAACTTTTGTGCTTGACATCTCATAGCTAATCTGAGAAGGTCTTGTGGGAAGTATGACCACATACAAATGCACCGCCATGATCCCGTGGACCTGTTTTGCAAGTTTAAACAAATTCTATTCAAAACTGTGCATGCATTATGTATGAATCTGAATATGCTGCATAGGATGAGCTGTACGCCCAATGTGGGACTTGAACCCACGACCCTGAGATTAAAAGTCTCATGCTCTACCGACTGAGCTAACCGGGCTCTTTTTGTCTTTCCAGAGCTGAAATTTTTCGAGAAACAAGGCTGTTGTTTTGTGGTTCATTATCCTTGCGCTAATTTCATGCATCTCATTTCACAAATCTTTCAATTGAAGAACAATTAAATGAGTTGGACAACATCATAAATTTGAATTGTGTACAAAAGGCAGAACAGGTCAATGGAATGTAGAACTTTTGTGCTTGACATCTCATAGCTAATCTGAGAAGGTCTTGTGGGAAGTATGACCACATACAAATGCACCGCCATGATCCCGTGGACCTGTTTTGCAAGTTTAAACAAATTATATTCAAAACTCTGCATGCATTATGTATGAATCTGAATATGCTGCATAGGATAAGCTGTACGCCCAATGTGGGACTTGAACCCACGACCCTGAGATTAAAAGTCTCATGCTCTACCGACTGAGCTAACCGGGCTCTTTTTCTCTTTCCAGAGCTGAAATTTTTCGAGAAACAAGGCTGTTGTTTTGTGGTTCATTATCCTTGCGCTAATTTCATGCATCTCATTTCACAAATCTTTCAATTGAAGAACAATTAAATGAGTTGGACAACATCTTAAAATTGAATTGTGTACAAAAGGCAGAACAGGTCAATGGAATGTAGAACCTTTGTGCTTGACATCTCATGGCATATCTGAGAGTGTCTTGTCGGAAGTATGACCACATACAAATGCACCGCCATGATCCTGTGGACCTGTTTTGCAAGTTTAAACAAATTCTATTCAAAACTCTGCATGCATTATGTATGAATCTGAATATGCTGCATAGGATGAGCTGTACGCCCAATGTGGGACTTGAACCCACGACCCTGAGATTAAAAGTCTCATGCTCTACCGACTGAGCTAACCGGGCTCTTTTTGTCTTTCCAGAGCTGAAATTTTTCGAGAAACAAGGCTGTTGTTTTGTGGTTCATTATCCTTGCGCTAATTTCATGCATCTCATTTCACAAATCTTTCAATTGAAGAACAATTAAATGAGTTGGACAACATCATAAATTTGAATTGTGTACAAAAGGCAGAACAGGTCAATGGAATGTAGAACTTTTGTGCTTGACATCTCATAGCTAATCTGAGAAGGTCTTGTGGGAAGTATGACCACATACAAATGCACCGCCATGATCCCGTGGACCTGTTTTGCAAGTTTAAACAAATTATATTCAAAACTCTGCATGCATTATGTATGAATCTGAATATGCTGCATAGGATAAGCTGTACGCCCAATGTGGGACTTGAACCCACGACCCTGAGATTAAAAGTCTCATGCTCTACCGACTGAGCTAACCGGGCTCTTTTTCTCTTTCCAGAGCTGAAATTTTTCGAGAAACAAGGCTGTTGTTTTGTGGTTCATTATCCTTGCGCTAATTTCATGCATCTCATTTCACAAATCTTTCAATTGAAGAACAATTAAATGAGTTGGACAACATCTTAAAATTGAATTGTGTACAAAAGGCAGAACAGGTCAATGGAATGTAGAACCTTTGTGCTTGACATCTCATGGCATATCTGAGAGTGTCTTGTCGGAAGTATGACCACATACAAATGCACCGCCATGATCCTGTGGACCTGTTTTGCAAGTTTAAACAAATTCTATTCAAAACTCTGCATGCATTATGTATGAATCTGAATATGCTGCATAGGATGAGCTGTACGCCCAATGTGGGACTTGAACCCACGACCCTGAGATTAAAAGTCTCATGCTCTACCGACTGAGCTAACCGGGCTCTTTTTGTCTTTCCAGAGCTGAAATTTTTCGAGAAACAAGGCTGTTGTTTTGTGGTTCATTATCCTTGCGCTAATTTCATGCATCTCATTTCACAAATCTTTCAATTGAAGAACAATTAAATGAGTTGGACAACATCTTAAAATTGAATTGTGTACAAAAGGCAGAACAGGTCAATGGAATGTAGAACCTTTGTGCTTGACATCTCATGGCATATCTGAGAGTGTCTTGTCGGAAGTATGACCACATACAAATGCACCGCCATGATCCCGTGGACCTGTTTTGTAAGTTTAAACAAATTCTATTCAAAACTGTGCATGCATTATGTATGAATCAGAATATGCTGCATAGGATGAGCTGTACGCCCAATGTGGGACTTGAACCCACGACCCTGAGTTTAAAAGTCTCATGCTCTACCGACTGAGCTAACCGGACTCTTTTTGGCCTTCCAGAGCTGAAATTTTTCGAGAAACAAGGCTGTTGTTTTGTGGTTCATTATCCTTGCGCTAATTTCATGCATCTCATTTCACAAATCTTTCAATTGAAGAACAATTAAATGAGTTGGACAACATCTTAAAATTGAATTGTGTACAAAAGGCAGAACAGGTCAATGGAATGTAGAAACTTTGTGCTTGACATCTCATGGCATATCTGAGAGTGTCTTGTCGGCAGTATGACCACATACAAATGCACCGCCATGATCCCGTGGACCTGTTTTGTAAGTTTAAACAAATTCTATTCAAAACTCTGCATGCATTATGTATGAATCTGAATATGCTGCATAGGATGAGCTGTACGCCCAATGTGGGACTTGAACCCACGACCCTGAGATTAAAAGTCTCATGCTCTACCGACTGAGCTAACCGGGCTCTTTTTGTCTTTCCAGAGCTGAAATTTTTCGAGAAACAAGGCTGTTGTTTTGTGGTTCATTATCCTTGCGCTAATTTCATGCATCTCATTTCACAAATCTTTCAATTGAAGAACAATTAAATGAGTTGGACAACATCATAAATTTGAATTGTGTACAAAAGGCAGAACAGGTCAATGGAATGTAGAACTTTTGTGCTTGACATCTCATAGCTAATCTGAGAAGGTCTTGTGGGAAGTATGACCACATACAAATGCACCGCCATGATCCCGTGGACCTGTTTTGCAAGTTTAAACAAATTATATTCAAAACTCTGCATGCATTATGTATGAATCTGAATATGCTGCATAGGATAAGCTGTACGCCCAATGTGGGACTTGAACCCACGACCCTGAGATTAAAAGTCTCATGCTCTACCGACTGAGCTAACCGGGCTCTTTTTGTCTTTCCAGAGCTGAAATTTTTCGAGAAACAAGGCTGTTGTTTTGTGGTTCATTATCCTTGCGCTAATTTCATGCATCTCATTTCACAAATCTTTCAATTGAAGAATAATTAAATGAGTTGGACAACATCTTAAAATTGAATTGTGTACAAAAGGCAGAACAGGTCAATGGAATGTAGAACTTTTGTGCTTGACATCTCATAGCTAATCTGAGAAGGTCTTGTGGGAAGTATGACCACATACAAATGCACCGCCATGATCCCGTGGACCTGTTTTGCAAGTTTAAACAAATTCTATTCAAAACTGTGCATGCATTATGTATGAATCTGAATATGCTGCATAGGATGAGCTGTACGCCCAATGTGGGACTTGAACCCACGACCCTGAGATTAAAAGTCTTATGCTCTACCGACTGAGCTAACCGGGCTCTTTTTGTCTTTCCAGAGCTGAAATTTTTCGAGAAACAAGGCTGTTGTTTTGTGGTTCATTATCCTTGCGCTAATTTCATGCATCTCATTTCACAAATCTTTCAATTGAAGAACAATTAAATGAGTTGGACAACATCTTAAAATTGAATTGTGTACAAAAGGCAGAACAGGTCAATGGAATGTAGAACCTTTGTGCTTGACATCTCATGGCATATCTGAGAGTGTCTTGTCGGAAGTATGACCACATACAAATGCACCGCCATGATCCTGTGGACCTGTTTTGCAAGTTTAAACAAATTCTATTCAAAACTCTGCATGCATTATGTATGAATCTGAATATGCTGCATAGGATGAGCTGTACACCCAATGTGGGACTTGAACCCACGACCCTGAGATTAAAAGTCTCATGCTCTACCGACTGAGCTAACCGGGCTCTTTTTGTCTTTCCAGAGCTGAAATTTTTCGAGAAACAAGGCTGTTGTTTTGTGGTTCATTATCCTTGCGCTAATTTCATGCATCTCATTTCACAAATCTTTCAATTGAAGAACAATTAAATGAGTTGGACAACATCTTAAAATTGAATTGTGTACAAAAGGCAGAACAGGTCAATGGAATGTAGAACCTTTGTGCTTGACATCTCATGGCATATCTGAGAGTGTCTTGTCGGAAGTATGACCACATACAAATGCACCGCCATGATCCCGTGGACCTGTTTTGTAAGTTTAAACAAATTCTATTCAAAACTGTGCATGCATTATGTATGAATCAGAATATGCTGCATAGGATGAGCTGTACGCCCAATGTGGGACTTGAACCCACGACCCTGAGTTTAAAAGTCTCATGCTCTACCGACTGAGCTAACCGGACTCTTTTTGGCCTTCCAGAGCTGAAATTTTTCGAGAAACAAGGCTGTTGTTTTGTGGTTCATTATCCTTGCGCTAATTTCATGCATCTCATTTCACAAATCTTTCAATTGAAGAACAATTAAATGAGTTGGACAACATCTTAAAATTGAATTGTGTACAAAAGGCAGAACAGGTCAATGGAATGTAGAAACTTTGTGCTTGACATCTCATGGCATATCTGAGAGTGTCTTGTCGGCAGTATGACCACATACAAATGCACCGCCATGATCCCGTGGACCTGTTTTGTAAGTTTAAACAAATTCTATTCAAAACTCTGCATGCATTATGTATGAATCTGAATATGCTGCATAGGATGAGCTGTACGCCCAATGTGGGACTTGAACCCACGACCCTGAGATTAAAAGTCTCATGCTCTACCGACTGAGCTAACCGGGCTCTTTTTGTCTTTCCAGAGCTGAAATTTTTCGAGAAACAAGGCTGTTGTTTTGTGGTTCATTATCCTTGCGCTAATTTCATGCATCTCATTTCACAAATCTTTCAATTGAAGAACAATTAAATGAGTTGGACAACATCTTAAAATTGAATTGTGTACAAAAGGCAGAACAGGTCAATGGAATGTAGAACTTTTGTGCTTGACATCTCATAGCTAATCTGAGAAGGTCTTGTGGGAAGTATGACCACATACAAATGCACCGCCATGATCCCGTGGACCTGTTTTGCAAGTTTAAACAAATTATATTCAAAACTGTGCATGCATTATGTATGAATCTGAATATGCTGCATAGGATGAGCTGTACGCCCAATGTGGGACTTGAACCCACAACCCTGAGATTAAAGGTCTCATGCTCTACCAACTGAGCTAACCGGGCTCTTTTTGTCTTTCCAGAGCTGAAATTTTTCGAGAAACAAGGCTGTTGTTTTGTGGTTCATTATCCTTGCGCTAATTTCATGCATCTCATTTCACAAATCTTTCAATTGAAGAACAATTAAGTGAGTTGGACAACATCTTAAAATTGAATTGTGTACAAAAGGCAGAACAGGTCAATGGAATGTAGAACTTTTGTGCTTGACATCTCATTGCTAATCTGAGAAGGTCTTGTGGGAAGTATGACCACATACAAATGCACCGCCATGATCCCGTGGACCTGTTTTGCAAGTTTAAACAAATTCTATTCAAAACTGTGCATGCATTATGTATGAATGTGAATATGCTGCATAGGATGAGCTGTATGCCCAATGTGGGACTTGAACCCACGACCCTGAGATTAAATGTCTCATGCTCTACCGACTGAGCTAACCGGGCTCTTTTTGTCTTTCCAGAGCTGAAATTTTTCGAGAAACAAGGCTGTTGTTTTGTGGTTCATTATCCTTGCGCTAATTTCATGCATCTCATTTTACAAATCTTTCAATTGAAGAACAATTAAGTGAGTTGGACAACATCTTAAAATTGAATTGTGTACAAAAGGCAGAACAGGTGAATGAAATGTAGAACTTTTGTGCTTGACATCTCATAGCTAATCTGAGAAGGTCTTGTGGGAAGTATGACCACATACAAATGCACCGCCATGATCCCGTGGACCTGTTTTGCAAGTTTAAACAAATTCTATTCAAAACTGTGCATGCATTATGTATGAATCTGAATATGCTGCATAGGATGAGCTGTACGCCCAATGTGGGACTTGAACCCACGACCCTGAGATTAAAAGTCTCATGCTCTACCGACTGAGCTAACCGGGCTCTTTTTGTCTTTCCAGAGCTGAAATTTTTCGAGAAACAAGGCTGTTGTTTTGTGGTTCATTATCCTTGCGCTAATTTCATGCATCTCATTTCACAAATCTTTCAATTGAAGAACAATTAAATGAGTTGGACAACATCATAAATTTGAATTGTGTACAAAAGGCAGAACAGGTCAATGGAATGTAGAACTTTTGTGCTTGACATCTCATAGCTAATCTGAGAAGGTCTTGTGGGAAGTATGACCACATACAAATGCACCGCCATGATCCCGTGGACCTGTTTTGCAAGTTTAAACAAATTCTATTCAAAACTCTGCATGCATTATGTATGAATCTGAATATGCTGCATAGGATAAGCTGTACGCCCAATGTGGGACTTGAACCCACGACCCTGAGATTAAAAGTCTCATGCTCTACCGACTGAGCTAACCAGGCTCTTTTTCTCTTTCCAGAGCTGAAATTTTTCGAGAAACAAGGCTGTTGTTTTGTGGTTCATTATCCTTGCGCTAATTTCATGCATCTCATTTCACAAATCTTTCAATTGAAGAACATTTAAATGAGTTGGACAACATCATAAATTTGAATTGTGTACAAAAGGCAGAACAGGTCAATGGAATGTAGAACTTTTGTGCTTGACATCTCATAGCTAATCTGAGAAGGTCTTGTGGGAAGTATGACCACATACAAATGCACCGCCATGATCCCGTGGACCTGTTTTGCAAGTTTAAACAAATTATATTCAAAACTCTGCATGCATTATGTATGAATCTGAATATGCTGCATAGGATAAGCTGTACGCCCAATGTGGGACTTGAACCCACGACCCTGAGATTAAAAGTCTCATGCTCTACCGACTGAGCTAACCGGGCTCTTTTTGTCTTTCCAGAGCTGAAATTTTTCGAGAAACAAGGCTGTTGTTTTGTGGTTCATTATCCTTGCGCTAATTTCATGCATCTCATTTCACAAATCTTTCAATTGAAGAACAATTAAATGAGTTGGACAACATCTTAAAATTGAATTGTGTACAAAAGGCAGAACAGGTCAATGGAATGTAGAACCTTTGTGCTTGACATCTCATGGCATATCTGAGAGTGTCTTGTCGGAAGTATGACCACATACAAATGCACCGCCATGATCCTGTGGACCTGTTTTGCAAGTTTAAACAAATTCTATTCAAAACTCTGCATGCATTATGTATGAATCTGAATATGCTGCATAGGATGAGCTGTACACCCAATGTGGGACTTGAACCCACGACCCTGAGATTAAAAGTCTCATGCTCTACCGACTGAGCTAACCGGGCTCTTTTTGTCTTTCCAGAGCTGAAATTTTTCGAGAAACAAGGCTGTTGTTTTGTGGTTCATTATCCTTGCGCTAATTTCATGCATCTCATTTCACAAATCTTTCAATTGAAGAACAATTAAATGAGTTGGACAACATCTTAAAATTGAATTGTGTACAAAAGGCAGAACAGGTCAATGGAATGTAGAACCTTTGTGCTTGACATCTCATGGCATATCTGAGAGTGTCTTGTCGGAAGTATGACCACATACAAATGCACCGCCATGATCCCGTGGACCTGTTTTGTAAGTTTAAACAAATTCTATTCAAAACTGTGCATGCATTATGTATGAATCAGAATATGCTGCATAGGATGAGCTGTACGCCCAATGTGGGACTTGAACCCACGACCCTGAGTTTAAAAGTCTCATGCTCTACCGACTGAGCTAACCGGACTCTTTTTGGCCTTCCAGAGCTGAAATTTTTCGAGAAACAAGGCTGTTGTTTTGTGGTTCATTATCCTTGCGCTAATTTCATGCATCTCATTTCACAAATCTTTCAATTGAAGAACAATTAAATGAGTTGGACAACATCTTAAAATTGAATTGTGTACAAAAGGCAGAACAGGTCAATGGAATGTAGAAACTTTGTGCTTGACATCTCATGGCATATCTGAGAGTGTCTTGTCGGCAGTATGACCACATACAAATGCACCGCCATGATCCCGTGGACCTGTTTTGTAAGTTTAAACAAATTCTATTCAAAACTCTGCATGCATTATGTATGAATCTGAATATGCTGCATAGGATGAGCTGTACGCCCAATGTGGGACTTGAACCCACGACCCTGAGATTAAAAGTCTCATGCTCTACCGACTGAGCTAACCGGGCTCTTTTTGTCTTTCCAGAGCTGAAATTTTTCGAGAAACAAGGCTGTTGTTTTGTGGTTCATTATCCTTGCGCTAATTTCATGCATCTCATTTCACAAATCTTTCAATTGAAGAACAATTAAATGAGTTGGACAACATCTTAAAATTGAATTGTGTACAAAAGGCAGAACAGGTCAATGGAATGTAGAACTTCTGTGCTTGACATCTCATAGCTAATCTGAGAAGGTCTTGTGGGAAGTATGACCACATACAAATGCACCGCCATGATCCCGTGGACCTGTTTTGCAAGTTTAAACAAATTATATTCAAAACTCTGCATGCATTATGTATGAATCTGAATATGCTGCATAGGATAAGCTGTACGCCCAATGTGGGACTTGAACCCACGACCCTGAGATTAAAAGTCTCATGCTCTACCGACTGAGCTAACCGGGCTCTTTTTCTCTTTCCAGAGCTGAAATTTTTCGAGAAACAAGGCTGTTGTTTTGTGGTTCATTATCCTTGCGCTAATTTCATGCATCTCATTTCACAAATCTTTCAATTGAAGAACATTTAAATGAGTTGGACAACATCATAAATTTGAATTGTGTACAAAAGGCAGAACAGGTCAATGGAATGTAGAACTTTTGTGCTTGACATCTCATAGCTAATCTGAGAAGGTCTTGTGGGAAGTATGACCACATACAAATGCACCGCCATGATCCCGTGGACCTGTTTTGCAAGTTTAAACAAATTCTATTCAAAACTCTGCATGCATTATGTATGAATCTGAATATGCTGCATAGGATAAGCTGTACGCCCAATGTGGGACTTGAACCCACGACCCTGAGATTAAAAGTCTCATGCTCTACCGACTGAGCTAACCGGGCTCTTTTTGTCTTTCCAGAGCTGAAATTTTTCGAGAAACAAGGCTGTTGTTTTGTGGTTCATTATCCTTGCGCTAATTTCATGCATCTCATTTCACAAATCTTTCAATTGAAGAACAATTAAATGAGTTGGACAACATCTTAAAATTGAATTGTGTACAAAAGGCAGAACAGGTCAATGGAATGTAGAACCTTTGTGCTTGACATCTCATGGCATATCTGAGAGTGTCTTGTCGGAAGTATGACCACATACAAATGCACCGCCATGATCCTGTGGACCTGTTTTGCAAGTTTAAACAAATTCTATTCAAAACTCTGCATGCATTATGTATGAATCTGAATATGCTGCATAGGATGAGCTGTACACCCAATGTGGGACTTGAACCCACGACCCTGAGATTAAAAGTCTCATGCTCTACCGACTGAGCTAACCGGGCTCTTTTTGTCTCTCCAGAGCTGAAATTTTTCGAGAAACAAGGCTGTTGTTTTGTGGTTCATTATCCTTGCGCTAATTTCATGCATCTCATTTCACAAATCTTTCAATTGAAGAACAATTAAATGAGTTGGACAACATCTTAAAATTGAATTGTGTACAAAAGGCAGAACAGGTCAATGGAATGTAGAACCTTTGTGCTTGACATCTCATGGCATATCTGAGAGTGTCTTGTCGGAAGTATGACCACATACAAATGCACCGCCATGATCCCGTGGACCTGTTTTGTAAGTTTAAACAAATTCTATTCAAAACTGTGCATGCATTATGTATGAATCAGAATATGCTGCATAGGATGAGCTGTACGCCCAATGTGGGACTTGAACCCACGACCCTGAGTTTAAAAGTCTCATGCTCTACCGACTGAGCTAACCGGACTCTTTTTGGCCTTCCAGAGCTGAAATTTTTCGAGAAACAAGGCTGTTGTTTTGTGGTTCATTATCCTTGCGCTAATTTCATGCATCTCATTTCACAAATCTTTCAATTGAAGAACAATTAAATGAGTTGGACAACATCTTAAAATTGAATTGTGTACAAAAGGCAGAACAGGTCAATGGAATGTAGAACTTTTGTGCTTGACATCTCATAGCTAATCTGAGAAGGTCTTGTGGGAAGTATGACCACATACAAATGCACCGCCATGATCCCGTGGACCTGTTTTGCAAGTTTAAACAAATTATATTCAAAACTGTGCATGCATTATGTATGAATCTGAATATGCTGCATAGGATGAGCTGTACGCCCAATGTGGGACTTGAACCCACGACCCTGAGATTAAAAGTCTCATGCTCTACCGACTGAGCTAACCGGGCTCTTTTTGTCTTTCCAGAGCTGAAATTTTTCGAGAAACAAGGCTGTTGTTTTGTGGTTCATTATCCTTGCGCTAATTTCATGCATCTCATTTCACAAATCTTTCAATTGAAGAACAATTAAATGAGTTGGACAACATCTTAAAATTGAATTGTGTACAAAAGGCAGAACAGGTCAATGGAATGTAGAACCTTTGTGCTTGACATCTCATGGCATATCTGAGAGTGTCTTGTCGGAAGTATGACCACATACAAATGCACCGCCATGATCCCGTGGACCTGTTTTGCAAGTTTAAACAAATTCTATTCAAAACTCTGCATGCATTATGTATGAATCTGAATATGCTGCATAGGATGAGCTGTACGCCCAATGTGGGACTTGAACCCACGACCCTGAGATTAAAAGTCTCATGCTCTACCGACTGAGCTAACCGGGCTCTTTTTGTCTTTCCAGAGCTGAAATTTTTCGAGAAACAAGGCTGTTGTTTTGTGGTTCATTATCCTTGCGCTAATTTCATGCATCTCATTTCACAAATCTTTCAATTGAAGAACAATTAAATGAGTTGGACAACATCTTAAAATTGAATTGTGTACAAAAGGCAGAACAGGTGAATGGAATGTAGAACTTTTGTGCTTGACATCTCATAGCTAATCTGAGAAGGTCTTGTGGGAAGTATGACCACATACAAATGCACCGCCATGATCCCGTGGACCTGTTTTGCAAGTTTAAACAAATTCTATTCAAAACTGTGCATGCATTATGTATGAATCTGAATATGCTGCATAGGATGAGCTGTACGCCCAATGTGGGACTTGAACCCACGACCCTGAGATTAAAAGTCTCATGCTCTACCGACTGAGCTAACCGGGCTCTTTTTGTCTTTCCAGAGCTGAAATTTTTCGAGAAACAAGGCTGTTGTTTTGTGGTTCATTATTCTTGCGCTAATTTCATGCATCTCATTTCACAAATCTTTTAATTGAAGAACAATTAAGTGAGTTGGACAACATCTTAAAATTGAATTGTGTACAAAAGGCAGAACAGGTCAATGGAACGTAGAACCTTTGGCTTGACATCTCATAGCTAATCTGAGAAGGTCTTGTGGGAAGTATGACCACATACAAATGCACCGCCATGATCCTGTGGACCTGTTTTGCAAGTTTAAACAAATTCTATTCAAAACTGTGCATGCATTATGTATGAATTTGAATATGCTGCATAGGATGAGCTGTACGCCCAATGTGGGACTTGAACCCACGACCCTGAGATTAAAAGTCTCATGCTCTACCGACTGAGCTAACCGGGCTCTTTTTGTCCTTCCAGAGCTGAAATTTTTCGAGAAACAATGCTGCTGTTTTGCGGTTCATTATCCTTGCGCTAATTTCATGCATCTCATTTCACAAATCTTTCAATTGAAGAACAATTAAATGAGTTGGACAACATCTTAAAATTGAATTGTGTACAAAAGGCAGAACAGGTGAATGGAATGTAGAACCTTTGTGCTTGACATCTCATGGCATATCTGAGAGTGTCTTGTCGGAATTATGACCACATACAAATGCACCGTCATGATCCCGGTGCCTTGTTTGGCAAATTCATACCAATTGTATTTGAAACTGGGCATACAGTACCTTTGCATTGGAAAGACTGCCACAGACAGCTCCAAAGATTAAGCTCTGCGCCCAATGTGGGGCTCGAACCCACGACCCTGAGATTAAGAGTCTCATGCTCTACCGACTGAGCTAACCGGGCTCTTTTTGTCCTTCCAGAGCTGAAATTTTTCGAGAAACAAGGCTGTTGTTTTGTGGTTCATTATCCTTGCGCTAATTTCATGCATCTCATTTCACAAATCTTTCAATTGAAGAACAATTAAATGAGTTGGACAACATCTTAAAATTGAATTGTGTACAAAAGGCAGAACAGGTCAATGGAATGTAGAACCTTTGTGCTTGACATCTCATGGCATATCTGAGAGTGTCTTGTCGGAAGTATGACCACATACAAATGCACCGCCATGATCCCATGGACCTGTTTTGTAAGTTTAAACAAATTCTATTCAAAACTGTGCATGCATTATGTATGAATCTGAATATGCTGCATAGGATGAGCTGTACGCCCAATGTGGGACTTGAACCCACGACCCTGAGATTAAAAGTTTCATGCTCTACCGACTGAGCTAACCGGGCTCTTTTTGTCTTTCCAGAGCTGAAATTTTTCGAGAAACAAGGCTGTTGTTTTGTGGTTCATTATCCTTGCGCTAATTTCATGCATCTCATTTCACAAATCTTTCAATTGAGGAACAATTAAATGAGTTGGACAACATCTTAAAATTGAATTGTGTACAAAAGGCAGAACAGGTGAATGGAATGTAGAACCTTTGTGCTTGACATCTCATAGCTAATCTGAGAAGATCTTGTGGGAAGTATGACCACATACAAATGCACCGCCATGATCCCGTGGACCTGTTTTGCAAATTCAAACAAATTCTATTCAAAACTGTGCATGCATTATGTATGAATCTGAACATGCTGCATAGGATGAGCTGTACGCCCAATGTGGGAGTTGAACCCACGACCCTGAGATTAAAAGTCTCATGCTCTACCGACTGAGCTAACCGGGCTCCTTTCGTCTTTCCAGAGCTGAAATTTTTCGAGAAACAAGGCTGTTGTTTTGTGGTTCATTATCCTTGCGCTAATTTCATGCATCTCATTTCACAAATCTTTCAATTGAAGAACAATTAAATGAGTTGGACAACATCTTAAAATTGAATTGTGTACAAAAGGCAGAACAGGTGAATGGAATGTAGAACTTTTGTGCTTGACATCTCATTGCTAATCTGAGAAGGTCTTGTGGGAAGTATGACCACATACAAATGCACCGCCATGATCCCGTGGACCTGTTTTGCAAGTTTAAACAAATTCTATTCAAAACTCTGCATGCATTATGTATGAATCTGAATATGCTGCATAGGATGAGCTGTACGCCCAATGTGGGACTTGAACCCACGACCCTGAGATTAAAAGTCTCATGCTCTACCGACTGAGCTAACCGGGCTCTTATTGTCGTTCCAGAGCTGAAATTTTTCGAGAAACAAGGCTGTTGTTTTGTGGTTCATTATCCTTGCGCTAATTTCATGCATCTCATTTCACAAATCTTTCAATTGAAGAACAATTAAATGAGTTGGACAACATCTTAAAATTGAATTGTGTACAAAAGGCAGAACAGGTGAATGGAATGTAGAACCTTTGTGCTTGACATCTCATGGCATATCTGAGAGTGTCTTGTAGGAAATATGACCACATACAAATGCACCGTCATGATCCCGGTGCCTTGTTTGGCAAATTCATACCAATTGTATTTGAAACTGGGCATACAGTACCTTTGCATTGGAAAGACTGCCACAGACAGCTCCAAAGATTAAGCTCTGCGCCCAATGTGGGGCTCGAACCCACGACCCTGAGATTAAGAGTCTCATGCTCTACCGACTGAGCTAACCGGGCTCTTTTTGTCTTTCCAGAGCTGAAATTTTTCGAGAAACAAGGCTGTTGTTTTGTGGTTCATTATCCTTGCGCTAATTTCATGCATCTCATTTCACAAATCTTTCAATTGAAGAACAATTAAATGAGTTGGACAACATCTTAAAATTGAATTGTGTACAAAAGGCAGAACAGGTCAATGGAATGTAGAACCTTTGTGCTTGACATCTCATGGCATATCTGAGAGTGTCTTGTCGGAAGTATGACCACATACAAATGCACCGCCATGATCCCGTGGACCTGTTTTGCAAGTTTAAACAAATTCTATTCAAAACTCTGCATGCATTATGTATGAATCTGAATATGCTGCATAGGATGAGCTGTACACCCAATGTGGGACTTGAACCCACGACCCTGAGATTAAAAGTCTCATGCTCTACCGACTGAGCTAACCGGGCTCTTTTTGTCTTTCCAGAGCTGAAATTTTTCGAGAAACAAGGCTGTTGTTTTGTGGTTCATTATCCTTGCGCTAATTTCATGCATCTCATTTCACAAATCTTTCAATTAAAGAACAATTAAATGAGTTGGACAACATCTTAAAATTGAATTGTGTACAAAAGGCAGAACAGGTGAAGGGAATGTAGAACCTTTGTGCTTGACATCTCATGGCATATCTGACAGTGTCTTGTAGGAAATATGACCACATACAAATGCACCGTCATGATCCCGGTGCCTTGTTTGGCAAATTCATACCAATTGTATTTGAAACTGGGCATACAGTACCTTTGCATTGGAAAGACTGCCACAGACAGCTCCAAAGATTAAGCTCTGCGCCCAATGTGGGGCTCGAACCCACGACCCTGAGATTAAGAGTCTCATGCTCTACCGACTGAGCTAACCGGGCTCTTTTTGTCTTTCCAGAGCTGAAATTTTTCGAGAAACAAGGCTGTTGTTTTGTGGTTCATTATTCTTGCGCTAATTTCATGCATCTCATTTCACAAATCTTTTAATTGAAGAACAATTAAGTGAGTTGGACAACATCTTAAAATTGAATTGTGTACAAAAGGCAGAACAGGTCAATGGAACGTAGAACCTTTGTGCTTGACATCTCATAGCTAATCTGAGAAGGTCTTGTGGGAAGTATGACCACATACAAATGCACCGCCATGATCCCGTGGACCTGTTTTGTAAGTTTAAACAAATTCTATTCAAAACTCTGCATGCATTATGTATGAATCTGAATATGCTGCATAGGATGAGCTGTACGCCCAATGTGGGACTTGAACCCACGACCCTGAGATTAAAAGTCTCATGCTCTACCGACTGAGCTAACCGGGCTCTTTTTGTCTTTCCAGAGCTGAAATTTTTCGAGAAACAAGGCTGTTGTTTTGTGGTTCATTATCCTTGCGCTAATTTCATGCATCTCATTTCACAAATCTTTCAATTGAAGAACAATTAAATGAGTTGGACAACATCTTAAAATTGAATTGTGTACAAAAGGCAGAACAGGTGAATGGAATGTAGAACTTTTGTGCTTGACATCTCATAACTAATCTGAGAAGGTCTTGTGGGAAGTATGACCACATACAAATGCACCGCCATGATCCCGTGGACCTGTTTTGCAAGTTTAAACAAATTCTATTCAAAACTGTGCATGCATTATGTATGAATCTGAATATGCTGCATAGGATGAGCTGTACGCCCAATGTGGGACTTGAACCCACGACCCTGAGATTAAAAGTCTCATGCTCTACCGACTGAGCTAACCGAGCTCTTTTTGTCTTTCCAGAGCTGAAATTTTTCGAGAAACAAGGCTGTTGTTTTGTGGTTCATTATCCTTGCGCTAATTTCATGCATCTCATTTCACAAATCTTTCAATTGAAGAACAATTAAATGAGTTGGACAACATCTTAAAATTGAATTGTGTACAAAAGGCAGAACAGGTCAATGGAATGTAGAACCTTTGTGCTTGACATCTCATGGCATATCTGAGAGTGTCTTGTCGGAAGTATGACCACATACAAATGCACCGCCATGATCCCGTGGACCTGTTTTGCAAGTTTAAACAAATTCTATTCAAAACTCTGCATGCATGATGTATGAATCTGAATATGCTGCATAGGATGAGCTGTACGCCCAATGTGGGACTTGAACCCACGACCCTGAGATTAAAAGTCTCATGCTCTACCGACTGAGCTAACCGGGCTATTTTTGTCTTTCCAGAGCTGAAATTTTTCGAGAAACAAGGCTGTTGTTTTGTGGTTCATTATCCTTGCGCTAATTTCATGCATCTCATTTCACAAATCTTTCAATTGAAGAACAATTAAATGAGTTGGACAACATCTTAAAATTGAATTGTGTACAAAAGGCAGAACAGGTGAATGGAATGTAGAACCTTTGTGCTTGACATCTCATGGCATATCTGAGAGTGTCTTGTAGGAAATATGACCACATACAAATGCACTGTCATGATCCCGGTGACTTGTTTGGCAAATTCATACCAATTGTATTTGAAACTGGGCATACAGTACCTTTGCATTGGAAAGACTGCCACAGACAGCTCCAAAGATTAAGCTCTGCGCCCAATGTGGGGCTCGAACCCACGACCCTGAGATTAAGAGTCTCATGCTCTACCGACTGAGCTAACCGGGCTCTTTTTGTCTTTCCAGAGCTGAAATTTTTCAAGAAACAAGGCTGTTGTTTTGTGGTTCATTATTCTTGCGCTAATTTCATGCATCTCATTTCACAAATCTTTTAATTGAAGAACAATTAAGTGAGTTGGACAACATCTTAAAATTGAATTGTGTACAAAAGGCAGAACAGGTGAATGGAATGTAGAACTTTTGTGCTTGACATCTCATAGCTAATCTGAGAAGGTCTTGTGGGAAATATGACCACATACAAATGCACCGCCATGATCCCGTGGACCTGTTTTGCAAGTTTAAACAAATTCTATTCAAAACTCTGCATGCATTATGTATGAATCTGAATATGCTGCATAGGATGAGCTGTACGCCCAATGTGGGACTTGAACCCACGACCCTGAGATTAAAAGTCTCATGCTCTACCGACTGAGCTAACCGGGCTCTTTTTGTACTCCCAGAGCTGAAATTTTTCGAGAAACAAGGCTGTTGTTTTGTGGTTCATTATCCTTGCGCTAATTTCATGCATTTCATTTCACAAATCTTTCAATTGAAGAACAATTAAATGAGTTGGACAACATCTTAAAATTGAATTGTGTACAAAAGGCAGAACAGGTGAATGGAATGTAGAACTTTTGTGCTTGACATCTCATAGCTAATCTGAGAAGGTCTTGTGGGAAGTATGACCACATACAAATGCACCGCCATGATCCCGTGGACCTGTTTTGCAAGTTTAAACAAATTCTATTCAAAACTGTGCATGCATTATGTATGAATCTGAATATGCTGCATAGGATGAGCTGTACGCCCAATGTGGGACTTGAACCCACGACCCTGAGATTAAAAGTCTCATGCTCTACCGACTGAGCTAACCGGGCTATTTTTGTCTTTCCAGAGCTGAAATTTTTCGAGAAACAAGGCTGTTGTTTTGTGGTTCATTATCCTTGCGCTAATTTCATGCATCTCATTTCACAAATCTTTCAATTGAAGAACAATTAAATGAGTTGGACAACATCTTAAAATTGAATTGTGTACAAAAGGCAGAACAGGTCAATGGAATGTAGAACCTTTGTGCTTGACATCTCATAGCCAATCTGAGAAGGTCTTGTGGGAAGTATGACCACATACAAATGCACCGCCATGATCCTGTGGACCTGTTTTGCAAGTTTAAACAAATTCTATTCAAAACTGTGCATGCATTATGTATGAATTTGAATATGCTGCATAGGATGAGCTGTACGCCCAATGTGGGACTTGAACCCACGACCCTGAGATTAAAAGTCTCATGCTCTACCGACTGAGCTAACCGGGCTCTTTTTGTCCTTCCAGAGCTGAAATTTTTCGAGAAACAAGGCTGTTGTTTTGTGGTTCATTATCCTTGCGCTAATTTCATGCATCTCATTTCACAAATCTTTCAATTGAAGAACAATTAAATGAGTTGGACAACATCTTAAAATTGAATTGTGTACAAAAGGCAGAACAGGTCATTGGAATGTAGAACCTTTGTGCTTGACATCTCATGGCATATCTGAGAGTGTCTTGTAGGAAATATGACCACATACAAATGCACCGCCATGATCCCGTGGACCTGTTTTGCAAGTTTAAACAAATTCTATTCAAAACTGTGCATGCATTATGTATGAATCTGAATATGCTGCATAGGATGAGCTGTACGCCCAATGTGGGACTTGAACCCACGACCCTGAGATTAAGAGTCTCATGCTCTACCGACTGAGCTAACCGGGCTCTTTTTGTCCTTCCAGAGCTGAAATTTTTCGAGAAACAAGGCTGTTGTTTTGTGGTTCATTATTCTTGCGCTAATTTCATGCATCTCATTTCACAAATCTTTTAATTGAAGAACAATTAAGTGAGTTGGACAACATCTTAAAATTGAATTGTGTACAAAAGGCAGAACAGGTCATTGGAATGTAGAACCTTTGTGCTTGACATCTCATGGCATATCTGAGAGTGTCTTGTAGGAAATATGACCACATACAAATGCACCGCCATGATCCCGTGGACCTGTTTTGCAAGTTTAAACAAATTCTATTCAAAACTGTGCATGCATTATGTATGAATCTGAATATGCTGCATAGGATGAGCTGTACGCCCAATGTGGGACTTGAACCCACGACCCTGAGATTAAGAGTCTCATGCTCTACCGACTGAGCTAACCGGGCTCTTTTTGTCCTTCCAGAGCTGAAATTTTTCGAGAAACAAGGCTGTTGTTTTGTGGTTCATTATTCTTGCGCTAATTTCATGCATCTCATTTCACAAATCTTTTAATTGAAGAACAATTAAGTGAGTTGGACAACATCTTAAAATTGAATTGTGTACAAAAGGCAGAACAGGTCAATGGAATGTAGAACCTTTGTGCTTGACATCTCATAGCTAATCTGAGAAGGTCTTGTGGGAAGTATGACCACATACAAATGCACCGCCATGATCCTGTGGACCTGTTTTGCAAGTTTAAACAAATTCTATTCAAAACTGTGCATGCATTATGTATGAATTTGAATATGCTGCATAGGATGAGCTGTACGCCTAATGTGGGACTTGAACCCACGACCCTGAGATTAAAAGTCTCATGCTCTACCGACTGAGCTAACCGGGCTCTTTTTGTCCTTCCAGAGCTGAAATTTTTCGAGAAACAAGGCTGCTGTTTTGTGGTTCATTATCCTTGCGCTAATTTCATGCATCTCATTTCACAAATCTTTCAATTGAAGAACAATTAAATGAGTTGGACAACATCTTAAAATTGAATTGTGTACAAAAGGCAGAACAGGTCAATGGAATGTAGAACCTTTGTGCTTGACATCTCATGGCATATCTGAGAGTGTCTTGTAGGAATTATGACCACATACAAATGCACTGTCATGATCCCGGTGCCTTGTTTGGCAAATTCATACTAATTGTATTTGAAACTGGGCATACAGTACCTTTGCATTGGAAAGACTGCCACAGACAGCTCCAAAGATTAAGCTCTGCGCCCAATGTGGGGCTCGACCCCACGACCCTGAGATTAAGAGTCTCATTCTCTACCGACTGAGCTAACCGGGCTCTTTTTGTCCTTCCAGAGCTGAAATTTTTCGAGAAACAAGGCTGTTGTTTTGTGGTTCATTATCCTTGCGCTAATTTCATGCATCTCATTTCACAAATCTTTCAATTGAAGAACAATTAAATGAGTTGGACAACATCTTAAAATTGAATTGTGTACAAAAGGCAGAACAGGTCAATGGAATGTAGAACCTTTGTGCTTGACATCTCATGGCATATCTGAGAGTGTCTTGTCGGAAGTATGACCACATACAAATGCACCGCCATGATCCCGTGGACCTGTTTTGTAAGTTTAAACAAATTCTATTCAAAACTGTGCATGCATTATGTATGAATCTGAATATGCTGCATAGGATGAGCTGTACGCCCAATGTGGGACTTGAACCCACGACCCTGAGATTAAAAGTCTCATGCTCTACCGACTGAGCTAACCGGGCTCTTTTTGTACTCCCAGAGCTGAAATTTTTCGAGAAACAAGGCTGTTGTTTTGTGGTTCATTATCCTTGCGCTAATTTCATGCATCTCATTTCACAAATCTTTCAATTGAAGAACAATTAAATGAGTTGGACAACATCTTAAAATTGAATTGTGTACAAAAGGCAGAACAGGTCAATGGAATGTAGAACCTTTGTGCTTGACATCTCATGGCATATCTGAGAGTGTCTTGTCGGAAGTATGACCACATACAAATGCACCGCCATGATCCCGTGGACCTGTTTTGTAAGTTTAAACAAATTCTATTCAAAACTGTGCATGCATTATGTATGAATCAGAATATGCTGCATAGGATAAGCTGTACGCCCAATGTGGGACTTGAACCCACGACCCTGAGATTAAAAGTCTCATGCTCTACCGACTGAGCTAACCGGGCTCTTTTTGTCTTTCCAGAGCTGAAATTTTTCGAGAAACAAGGCTGTTGTTTTGTGGTTCATTATCCTTGCGCTAATTTCATGCATCTCATTTCACAAATCTTTCAATTGAAGAACAATTAAATGAGTTGGACAACATCTTAAAATTGAATTGTGTACAAAAGGCAGAACAGGTGAATGGAATGTAGAACCTTTGTGCTTGACATCTCATGGCATATCTGAGAGTGTCTTGTAGGAATTATGACCACATACAAATGCACCGTCATGATCCCGGTGCCTTGTTTGGCAAATTCATACCAATTGTATTTGAAACTGGGCATACAGTACCTTTGCATTGGAAAGACTGCCACAGACAGCTCCAAAGATTAAGCTCTGCGCCCAATGTGGGGCTTGAACCCACGACCCTGAGATTAAGAATCTCATGCTCTACCGACTGAGCTAACCGGGCTCTTTTTGTCCTTCCAGAGCTGAAATTTTTCGAGAAACAAGGCTGTTGTTTTGTGGTTCATTATCCTTGCGCTAATTTCATGCATCTCATTTCACAAATCTTTCAATTGAAGAACAATTAAATGAGTTGGACAACATCTTAAAATTGAATTGTGTACAAAAGGCAGAACAGGTCAATGGAATGTAGAACCTTTGTGCTTGACATCTCATGGCATATCTGAGAGTGTCTTGTCGGAAGTATGACCACATACAAATGCACCGCCATGATCCCGTGGACCTGTTTTGTAAGTTTAAACAAATTCTATTCAAAACTGTGCATGCATTATGTATGAATCTGAATATGCTGCATATGATGAGCTGTACGCCCAATGTGGGACTTGAACCCATGACCCTGAGATTAAAAGTCTCATGCTCTACCGACTGAGCTAACCGGGCTCTTTTTGTCCTCCCAGAGCTGAAATTTTTCGAGAAACAAGGCTGTTGTTTTGTGGTTCATTATCCTTGCGCTAATTTCATGCATCTCATTTCACAAATCTTTCAATTGAAGAACAATTAAGTGAGTTGGACAACATCTTAAAATTGAATTGTGTACAAAAGGCAGAACAGGTCAATGGAATGTAGAACCTTTGTGCTTGACATCTCATGGCATATCTGAGAGTGTCTTGTCGGAAGTATGACCACATACAAATGCACCGCCATGATCCCGTGGACCTGTTTTGTAAGTTTAAACAAATTCTATTCAAAACTCTGCATGCATTATGTATGAATCAGAATATGCTGCATAGGATGAGCTGTACGCCCAATGTGGGACTTGAACCCACGACCCTGAGATTAAAAGTCTCATGCTCTACCGACTGAGCTAACCGGGCTCTTTTAGTCTTTCCAGAGCTGAAATTTTTCGAGAAACAAGGCTGTTGTTTTGTGGTTCATTATCCTTGCGCTAATTTCATGCATCTCATTTCACAAATCTTTCAATTGAAGAACAATTAAATGAGTTGGACAACATCTTAAAATTGAATTGTGTACAAAAGGCAGAACAGGTGAATGGAATGTAGAACCTTTGTGCTTGACATCTCATGGCATATCTGAGAGTGTCTTGTAGGAATTATGACCACATACAAATGCACCGTCATGATCCCGGTGCCTTGTTTGGCAAATTCATACCAATTGTATTTGAAACTGGGCATACAGTACCTTTGCATTGGAAAGACTGCCACAGACAGCTCCAAAGATTAAGCTCTGCGCCCAATGTGGGGCTCGAACCCACGACCCTGAGATTAAGAGTCTCATGCTCTACCGACTGAGCTAACCAGGCTCTTTTTGTCTTTCCAGAGCTGAAATTTTTCGAGAAACAAGGCTGTTGTTTTGTGGTTCATTATCCTTGCGCTAATTTCATGCATCTCATTTCACAAATCTTTCAATTGAAGAACAATTAAATGAGTTGGACAACATCTTAAAATTGAATTGTGTACAAAAGGCAGAACAGGTCAATGGAATGTAGAACCTTTGTGCTTGACATCTCATGGCATATCTGAGAGTGTCTTGTCGGCAGTATGACCACATACAAATGCACCGCCATGATCCCGTGGACCTGTTTTGTAAGTTTAAACAAATTCTATTCAAAACTGTGCATGCATTATGTATGAATCTGAACATGCTGCATAGGATGAGCTGTACGCCCAATGTGGGACTTGAACCCATGACCCTGAGATTAAAAGTCTCATGCTCTACCGACTGAGCTAACCGGGCTCTTTTTGGCCTTCCAGAGCTGAAATTTTTCGAGAAACAAGGCTGCTGTTTTGTGGTTCATTATCCTTGCGCTAATTTCATGCATCTCATTTCACAAATCTTTCAATTGAAGAACAATTAAATGAGTTGGACAACATCTTAAAATTGAATTGTGTACAAAAGGCAGAACAGGTGAATGGAATGTAGAACCTTTGTGCTTGACATCTCATGGCATATCTGAGAGTGTCTTGTCGGAAGTATGACCACATACAAATGCACCGCCATGATCCCGTGGACCTGTTTTGCAAGTTTAAACCAATTCTATTCAAAACTGTGCATGCATTATGTATGAATCAGAATATGCTGCATAGGATGAGCTGTACGCCCAATGTGGGACTTGAACCCACGACCCTGAGATTAAAAGTCTCATGCTCTACCGACTGAGCTAACCGGGCTCTTTTTGTCTTTCCAGAGCTGAAATTTTTCGAGAAACAAGGCTGTTGTTTTGTGGTTCATTATCCTTGCGCTAATTTCATGCATCTCATTTCACAAATCTTTCAATTGAAGAACAATTAAATGAGTTGGACAACATCTTAAAATTGAATTGTGTACAAAAGGCAGAACAGGTGAATGGAATGTAGAACCTTTGTGCTTGACATCTCATGGCATATCTGAGAGTGTTTTGTAGGAATTATGACCACATACAAATGCACCGTCATGATCCCGGTGCCTTGTTTGGCAAATTCATACCAATTGTATTTGAAACTGGGCATACAGTACCTTTGCATTGGAAAGACTGCCACAGACAGCTCCAAAGATTAAGCTCTGCGCCCAATGTGGGGCTCGAACCCACGACCCTGAGATTAAGAGTCTCATGCTCTACCGACTGAGCTAACCGGGCTCTTTTTGTCTTTCCAGAGCTGAAATTTTTCGAGAAACAAGGCTGTTGTTTTGTGGTTCATTATTCTTGCGCTAATTTCATGCATCTCATTTCACAAATCTTTTAATTGAAGAACAATTAAGTGAGTTGGACAACATCTTAAAATTGAATTGTGTACAAAAGGCAGAACAGGTGAATGGAATGTAGAACTTTTGTGCTTGACATCTCATGGCATATCTGAGAGTGTCTTGTCGGAAGTATGACCACATACAAATGCACCGCCATGATCCCGTGGACCTGTTTTGTAAGTTTAAACAAATTCTATTCAAAACTGTGCATGCATTATGTATGAATCAGAATATGCTGCATAGGATGAGCTGTACGCCTAATGTGGGACTTGAACCCATGACCCTGAGATTAAAAGTCTCATGCTCTACCGACTGAGCTAACCGGGCTCCTTTCTTCTTTCCAGAGCTGAAATTTTTCGAGAAACAAGGCTGTTGTTTTGTGGTTCATTATCCTTGCGCTAATTTCATGCATCTCATTTCACAAATCTTTCAATTGAAGAACAATTAAATGAGTTGGACAACATCTTAAAATTGAATTGTGTACAAAAGGCAGAACAGGTCAATGGAATGTAGAACCTTTGTGCTTGACATCTCATGGCATATCTGAGAGTGTCTTGTCGGCAGTATGACCACATACAAATGCACCGCCATGATCCCGTGGACCTGTTTTGTAAGTTTAAACAAATTCTATTCAAAACTGTGCATGCATTATGTATGAATCTGAACATGCTGCATAGGATGAGCTGTACGCCCAATGTGGGACTTGAACCCATGACCCTGAGATTAAAAGTCTCATGCTCTACCGACTGAGCTAACCGGGCTCTTTTTGTCTTTCCAGAGCTGAAATTTTTCGAGAAACAAGGCTGTTGTTTTGTGGTTCATTATCCTTGCGCTAATTTCATGCATCTCATTTCACAAATCTTTCAATTGAAGAACAATTAAATGAGTTGGACAACATCTTAAAATTGAATTGTGTACAAAATGCAGAACAGGTCAATGGAATGTAGAACCTTTATGCTTGACATCTCATGGCATATCTGAGAGTGTCTTGTAGGAAATATGACCACATACAAATGCACCGTCATGATCCCGGTGCCTTGTTTGGCAAATTCATACCAATTGTATTTGAAACTGGGCATACAGTACCTTTGCATTGGAAAGACTGCCACAGACAGCTCCAAAGATTAAGCTCTGCGCCCAATGTGGGGCTCGAACCCACGACCCTGAGATTAAGAGTCTCATGCTCTACCGACTGAGCTAACCGGGCTCTTTTTGTCTTTCCAGAGCTGAAATTTTTCGAGAAACAAGGCTGTTGTTTTGTGGTTCATTATTCTTGCGCTAATTTCATGCATCTCATTTCACAAATCTTTTAATTGAAGAACAATTAAGTGAGTTGGACAACATCTTAAAATTGAATTGTGTACAAAAGGCAGAACAGGTCAATGGAATGTAGAACCTTTGTGCTTGACATCTCATAGCTAATCTGAGAAGGTCTTGTGGGAAGTATGACCACATACAAATGCACCGCCATGATCCTGTGGACCTGTTTTGCAAGTTTAAACAAATTCTATTCAAAACTCTGCATGCATTATGTATGAATGTGAATATGCTGCATAGGATGAGCTGTACGCCCAATGTGGGACTTGAACCCACGACCCTGAGATTAAAAGGCTCATGCTCTACCGACTGAGCTAACCGGGCTCCTTTCGTCTTTCCAGAGCTGAAATTTTTCGAGAAACAAGGCTGTTGTTTTGTGGTTCATTATCCTTGCGCTAATTTCATGCATCTCATTTCACAAATCTTTCAATTGAAGAACAATTAAATGAGTTGGACAACATCTTAAAATTGAATTGTGTACAAAAGGCAGAACAGGTCAATGGAATGTAGAACCTTTGTGCTTGACATCTCATGGCATATCTGAGAGTGTCTTGTCGGCAGTATGACCACATACAAATGCACCGCCATGATCCCGTGGACCTGTTTTGTAAGTTTAAACAAATTCTATTCAAAACTGTGCATGCATTATGTATGAATCTGAACATGCTGCATAGGATGAGATGTACGCCCAATGTGGGACTTGAACCCACGACCCTGAGATTAAAAGTCTCATGCTCTACCGACTGAGCTAACCGGGCTCTTTTTGGCCTTCCAGAGCTGAAATTTTTCGAGAAACAAGGCTGCTATTTTGTGGTTCATTATCCTTGCGCTAATTTCATGCATCTCATTTCACAAATCTTTCAATTGAAGAACAATTAAATGAGTTGGACAACATCTTAAAATTGAATTGTGTACAAAAGGCAGAACAGGTGAATGGAATGTAGAACCTTTGTGCTTGACATCTCATGGCATATCTGAGAGTGTCTTGTCGGAAGTATGACCACATACAAATGCACCGCCATGATCCCGTGGACCTGTTTTGCAAGTTTAAACAAATTCTATTCAAAACTGTGCATGCATTATGTATGAATCAGAATATGCTGCATAGGATGAGCTGTACGCCCAATGTGGGACTTGAACCCACGACCCTGAGATTAAAAGTCTCATGCTCTACCGACTGAGCTAACCAGGCTCTTTTTGTCTTTCCAGAGCTGAAATTTTTCGAGAAACAAGGCTGTTGTTTTGTGGTTCATTATCCTTGCGCTAATTTCATGCATCTCATTTCACAAATCTTTCAATTGAAGAACAATTAAATGAGTTGGACAACATCTTAAAATTGAATTGTGTACAAAAGGCAAAACAGGTCAATGGAATGTAGAACCTTTGTGCTTGACATCTCATAGCTAATCTGAGAAGGTCTTGTCGGAAGTATGACCACATACAAATGCACCGCCATGATCCTGTGGACCTGTTTTGCAAGTTTAAACAAATTCTATTCAAAACTGTGCATGCATTATGTATGAATCAGAATATGCTGCATAGGATGAGCTGTACGCCCAATGTGGGACTTGAACCCACGACCCTGAGATTAAAAGTCTCATGCTCTACCGACTGAGCTAACCGGGCTCTTTTTGTCCTCCCAGAGCTGAAATTTTTCGAGAAACAAGGCTGTTGTTTTGTGGTTCATTATCCTTGCGCTAATTTCATGCATCTCATTTCACAAATCTTTCAATTGAAGAACAATTAAATGAGTTGGACAACATCTTAAAATTGAATTGTGTACAAAAGGCAGAACAGGTCAATGGAATGTAGAACCTTTGTGCTTGACATCTCATGGCATATCTGAGAGTGTCTTGTCGGAAGTATGACCACATACAAATGCACCGCCATGATCCCGTGGACCTGTTTTGTAAGTTTAAACAAATTCTATTCAAAACTGTGCATGCATTATGTATGAATCAGAATATGCTGCATAGGATGAGCTGTACGCCCAATGTGGGACTTGAACCCACGACCCTGAGATTAAAAGTCTCATGCTCTACCGACTGAGCTAACCGGGCTCTTTTTGTCTTTCCAGAGCTGAAATTTTTCGAGAAACAAGGCTGTTGTTTTGTGGTTCATTATCCTTGCGCTAATTTCATGCATCTCATTTCACAAATCTTTCAATTGAAGAACAATTAAATGAGTTGGACAACATCTTAAAATTGAATTGTGTACAAAAGGCAGAACAGGTGAATGGAATGTAGAACCTTTGTGCTTGACATCTCATGGCATATCTGAGAGTGTCTTGTAGGAATTATGACCACATACAAATGCACCGTCATGATCCCGGTGCCTTGTTTGGCAAATTCATACCAATTGTATTTGAAACTGGGCATACAGTACCTTTGCATTGGAAAGACTGCCACAGACAGCTCCAAAGATTAAGCTCTGCGCCCAATGTGGGGCTCGAACCCACGACCCTGAGATTAAGAGTCTCATGCTCTACCGACTGAGCTAACCAGGCTCTTTTTGTCTTTCCAGAGCTGAAATTTTTCGAGAAACAAGGCTGTTGTTTTGTGGTTCATTATCCTTGCGCTAATTTCATGCATCTCATTTCACAAATCTTTCAATTGAAGAACAATTAAATGAGTTGGACAACATCTTAAAATTGAATTGTGTACAAAAGGCAGAACAGGTCAATGGAATGTAGAACCTTTGTGCTTGACATCTCATGGCATATCTGAGAGTGTCTTGTCGGCAGTATGACCACATACAAATGCACCGCCATGATCCCGTGGACCTGTTTTGTAAGTTTAAACAAATTCTATTCAAAACTGTGCATGCATTATGTATGAATCTGAACATGCTGCATAGGATGAGCTGTACGCCCAATGTGGGACTTGAACCCATGACCCTGAGATTAAAAGTCTCATGCTCTACCGACTGAGCTAACCGGGCTCTTTTTGGCCTTCCAGAGCTGAAATTTTTCGAGAAACAAGGCTGCTGTTTTGTGGTTCATTATCCTTGCGCTAATTTCATGCATCTCATTTCACAAATCTTTCAATTGAAGAACAATTAAATGAGTTGGACAACATCTTAAAATTGAATTGTGTACAAAAGGCAGAACAGGTGAATGGAATGTAGAACCTTTGTGCTTGACATCTCATGGCATATCTGAGAGTGTCTTGTCGGAAGTATGACCACATACAAATGCACCGCCATGATCCCGTGGACCTGTTTTGCAAGTTTAAACAAATTCTATTCAAAACTGTGCATGCATTATGTATGAATCAGAATATGCTGCATAGGATGAGCTGTACGCCCAATGTGGGACTTGAACCCACGACCCTGAGATTAAAAGTCTCATGCTCTACCGACTGAGCTAACCGGGCTCTTTTTGTCTTTCCAGAGCTGAAATTTTTCGAGAAACAAGGCTGTTGTTTTGTGGTTCATTATCCTTGCGCTAATTTCATGCATCTCATTTCACAAATCTTTCAATTGAAGAACAATTAAATGAGTTGGACAACATCTTAAAATTGAATTGTGTACAAAAGGCAGAACAGGTGAATGGAATGTAGAACCTTTGTGCTTGACATCTCATGGCATATCTGAGAGTGTTTTGTAGGAATTATGACCACATACAAATGCACCGTCATGATCCCGGTGCCTTGTTTGGCAAATTCATACCAATTGTATTTGAAACTGGGCATACAGTACCTTTGCATTGGAAAGACTGCCACAGACAGCTCCAAAGATTAAGCTCTGCGCCCAATGTGGGGCTCGAACCCACGACCCTGAGATTAAGAGTCTCATGCTCTACCGACTGAGCTAACCGGGCTCTTTTTGTCTTTCCAGAGCTGAAATTTTTCGAGAAACAAGGCTGTTGTTTTGTGGTTCATTATTCTTGCGCTAATTTCATGCATCTCATTTCACAAATCTTTTAATTGAAGAACAATTAAGTGAGTTGGACAACATCTTAAAATTGAATTGTGTACAAAAGGCAGAACAGGTGAATGGAATGTAGAACTTTTGTGCTTGACATCTCATGGCATATCTGAGAGTGTCTTGTCGGAAGTATGACCACATACAAATGCACCGCCATGATCCCGTGGACCTGTTTTGTAAGTTTAAACAAATTCTATTCAAAACTGTGCATGCATTATGTATGAATCAGAATATGCTGCATAGGATGAGCTGTACGCCTAATGTGGGACTTGAACCCATGACCCTGAGATTAAAAGTCTCATGCTCTACCGACTGAGCTAACCGGGCTCCTTTCTTCTTTCCAGAGCTGAAATTTTTCGAGAAACAAGGCTGTTGTTTTGTGGTTCATTATCCTTGCGCTAATTTCATGCATCTCATTTCACAAATCTTTCAATTGAAGAACAATTAAATGAGTTGGACAACATCTTAAAATTGAATTGTGTACAAAAGGCAGAACAGGTCAATGGAATGTAGAACCTTTGTGCTTGACATCTCATGGCATATCTGAGAGTGTCTTGTCGGCAGTATGACCACATACAAATGCACCGCCATGATCCCGTGGACCTGTTTTGTAAGTTTAAACAAATTCTATTCAAAACTGTGCATGCATTATGTATGAATCTGAACATGCTGCATAGGATGAGCTGTACGCCCAATGTGGGACTTGAACCCATGACCCTGAGATTAAAAGTCTCATGCTCTACCGACTGAGCTAACCGGGCTCTTTTTGTCTTTCCAGAGCTGAAATTTTTCGAGAAACAAGGCTGTTGTTTTGTGGTTCATTATCCTTGCGCTAATTTCATGCATCTCATTTCACAAATCTTTCAATTGAAGAACAATTAAATGAGTTGGACAACATCTTAAAATTGAATTGTGTACAAAATGCAGAACAGGTGAATGGAATGTAGAACCTTTGTGCTTGACATCTCATGGCATATCTGAGAGTGTCTTGTAGGAAATATGACCACATACAAATGCACCGTCATGATCCCGGTGCCTTGTTTGGCAAATTCATACCAATTGTATTTGAAACTGGGCATACAGTACCTTTGCATTGGAAAGACTGCCACAGACAGCTCCAAAGATTAAGCTCTGCGCCCAATGTGGGGCTCGAACCCACGACCCTGAGATTAAGAGTCTCATGCTCTACCGACTGAGCTAACCGGGCTCTTTTTGTCTTTCCAGAGCTGAAATTTTTCGAGAAACAAGGCTGTTGTTTTGTGGTTCATTATTCTTGCGCTAATTTCATGCATCTCATTTCACAAATCTTTTAATTGAAGAACAATTAAGTGAGTTGGACAACATCTTAAAATTGAATTGTGTACAAAAGGCAGAACAGGTCAATGGAATGTAGAACCTTTGTGCTTGACATCTCATAGCTAATCTGAGAAGGTCTTGTGGGAAGTATGACCACATACAAATGCACCGCCATGATCCTGTGGACCTGTTTTGCAAGTTTAAACAAATTCTATTCAAAACTGTGCATGCATTATGTATGAATCTGAACATGCTGCATAGGATGAGATGTACGCCCAATGTGGGACTTGAACCCATGACCCTGAGATTAAAAGTCTCATGCTCTACCGACTGAGCTAACCGGGCTCTTTTTGGCCTTCCAGAGCTGAAATTTTTCGAGAAACAAGGCTGCTATTTTGTGGTTCATTATCCTTGCGCTAATTTCATGCATCTCATTTCACAAATCTTTCAATTGAAGAACAATTAAATGAGTTGGACAACATCTTAAAATTGAATTGTGTACAAAAGGCAGAACAGGTGAATGGAATGTAGAACCTTTGTGCTTGACATCTCATGGCATATCTGAGAGTGTCTTGTCGGAAGTATGACCACATACAAATGCACCGCCATGATCCCGTGGACCTGTTTTGCAAGTTTAAACAAATTCTATTCAAAACTGTGCATGCATTATGTATGAATCAGAATATGCTGCATAGGATGAGCTGTACGCCCAATGTGGGACTTGAACCCACGACCCTGAGATTAAAAGTCTCATGCTCTACCGACTGAGCTAACCAGGCTCTTTTTGTCTTTCCAGAGCTGAAATTTTTCGAGAAACAAGGCTGTTGTTTTGTGGTTCATTATCCTTGCGCTAATTTCATGCATCTCATTTCACAAATCTTTCAATTGAAGAACAATTAAATGAGTTGGACAACATC
This sequence comes from Scomber japonicus, assembly GCF_027409825.1. Classification (NCBI taxonomy): domain Eukaryota; kingdom Metazoa; phylum Chordata; class Actinopteri; order Scombriformes; family Scombridae; genus Scomber; species Scomber japonicus. The sequence goes on along the minus strand of NC_070593.1, from coordinate 26,549,519 downwards.
TTAAAATTGAATTGTGTACAAAAGGCAGAACAGGTCAATGGAATGTAGAACCTTTGTGCTTGACATCTCATGGCATATCTGAGAGTGTCTTGTAGGAATTATGACCACATACAAATGGACCGTCATGATCCCGGTGCCTTGTTTGGCAAATTCATACCAATTGTATTTGAAACTGGGCATACAGTACCTTTGCATTGGAAAGACTGTCACAGACAGCTCCAAAGATTAAGCTCTGCGCCCAATGTGGGGCTCGAACCCACGACCCTGAGATTAAGAGTCTCATGCTCTACCGACTGAGCTAACCGGGCTCTTTTTGTCTTTCCAGAGCTGAAATTTTTCGAGAAACAAGGCTGTTGTTTTGTGGTTCATTATTCTTGCGCTAATTTCATGCATCTCATTTCACAAATCTTTTAATTGAAGAACAATTAAGTGAGTTGGACAACATCTTAAAATTGAATTGTGTACAAAAGGCAGAACAGGTCAATGGAATGTAGAACCTTCGTGCTTGACATCTCATGGCATATCTGAGAGTGTCTTGTCAGAAGTATGACCACATACAAATGCACCGCCATGATCCCGTGGACCTGTTTTGTAAGTTTAAACAAATTCTATTCAAAACTGTGCATGCATTATGTATGAATCAGAATATGCTGCATAGGATGAGCTGTACGCCCAATGTGGGACTTGAACCCACGACCCTGAGATTAAAAGTCTCATGCTCTACCGACTGAGCTAACCGGGCTCTTTTTGTCTCTCCAGAGCTGAAATTTTTCGAGAAACAAGGCTGTTGTTTTGTGGTTCATTATCCTTGCGCTAATTTCATGCATCTCATTTCACAAATCTTTCAATTGAGGAACAATTAAATGAGTTGGACAACATCTTAAAATTGAATTGTGTACAAAAGGCAGAACAGGTCAATGGAATGTAGAACCTTTGTGCTTGACATCTCATGGCATATCTGAGAGTGTCTTGTAGGAATTATGACCACATACAAATGCACCGTCATGATCCCGGTGCCTTGTTTGGCAAATTCATACCAATTGTATTTGAAACTGGGCATACAGTACCTTTGCATTGGAAAGACTGCCACAGACAGCTCCAAAGATTAAGCTCTGCGCCCAATGTGGGGCTCGAACCCACGACCCTGAGATTAAGAGTCTCATGCTCTACCGACTGAGCTAACCAGGCTCTTTTTGTCTTTCCAGAGCTGAAATTTTTCGAGAAACAAGGCTGTTGTTTTGTGGTTCATTATCCTTGCGCTAATTTAATGCATCTCATTTCACAAATCTTTCAATTGAAGAACAATTAAATGAGTTGGACAACATCTTAAAATTGAATTGTGTACAAAAGGCAGAACAGGTGAATGGAATGTAGAACCTTTGTGCTTGACATCTCATGGCATATCTGAGAGTGTCTTGTCGGCAGTATGACCACATACAAATGCACCGCCATGATCCCGTGGACCTGTTTTGTAAGTTTAAACAAATTCTATTCAAAAGTGTGCATGCATTATGTATGAATCTGAACATGCTGCATAGGATGAGCTGTACGCCCAATGTGGGACTTGAACCCATGACCCTGAGATTAAAAGTCTCATGCTCTACCGACTGAGCTAACCGGGCTCCTTTTGTCTTGCCAGAGCTGAAATTTTTCGAGAAACAAGGCTGTTGTTTTGTGGTTCATTATCCTTGCGCTAATTTCATGCATCTCATTTCACAAATCTTTCAATTGAAGAACAATTAAATGAGTTGGACAACATCTTAAAATTGAATTGTGTACAAAAGGCAAAACAGGTGAATGGAATGTAGAACCTTTGTGCTTGACATCTCATGGCATATCTGAGAGTGTCTTGTCGGAAGTATGACCACATACAAATGCACCGCCATGATCCCGGGGACCTGTTTTGCAAGTTTAAACAAATTCTATTCAAAACTGTGCATGCATTATGTATGAATCAGAATATGCTGCATAGGATGAGCTGTACGCCCAATGTGGGACTTGAACCCACGACCCTGAGATTAAAAGTCTCATGCTCTACCGACTGAGCTAACCGGGCTCTTTTTGTCTTTCCAGAGCTGAAATTTTTCGAGAAACAAGGCTGTTGTTTTGTGGTTCATTATCCTTGCGCTAATTTCATGCATCTCATTTCACAAATCTTTCAATTGAAGAACAATTAAATGAGTTGGACAACATCTTAAAATTGAATTGTGTACAAAAGGCAGAACAGGTGAATGGAATGTAGAACCTTTGTGCTTGACATCTCATGGCATATCTGAGAGTGTCTTGTAGGAATTATGACCACATACAAATGCACCGTCATGATCCCGGTGCCTTGTTTGGCAAATTCATACCAATTGTATTTGAAACTGGGCATACAGTACCTTTGCATTGGAAAGACTGCCACAGACAGCTCCAAAGATTAAGCTCTGCGCCCAATGTGGGGCTCGAACCCACGACCCTGAGATTAAGAGTCTCATGCTCTACCGACTGAGCTAACCGGGCTCTTTTTGTCCTTCCAGAGCTAAAATTTTTCGAGAAACAAGGCTGCTGTTTTGTGGTTCATTATTCTTGCGCTAATTTCATGCATCTCATTTCACAAATCTTTCAATTGAAGAACAATTAAGTGAGTTGGACAACATCTTAAAATTGAATTGTGTACAAAAGGCAGAACAGGTCAATGGAATGTAGAACCTTCGTGCTTGACATCTCATGGCATATCTGAGAGTGTCTTGTCAGAAGTATGACCACATACAAATGCACCGCCATGATCCCGTGGACCTGTTTTGTAAGTTTAAACAAATTCTATTCAAAACTGTGCATGCATTATGTATGAATCAGAATATGCTGCATAGGATGAGCTGTACGCCCAATGTGGGACTTGAACCCACGACCCTGAGATTAAAAGTCTCATGCTCTACCGACTGAGCTAACCGGGCTCTTTTTGTCTCTCCAGAGCTGAAATTTTTCGAGAAACAAGGCTGTTGTTTTGTGGTTCATTATCCTTGCGCTAATTTCATGCATCTCATTTCACAAATCTTTCAATTGAGGAACAATTAAATGAGTTGGACAACATCTTAAAATTGAATTGTGTACAAAAGGCAGAACAGGTCAATGGAATGTAGAACCTTTGTGCTTGACATCTCATGGCATATCTGAGAGTGTCTTGTAGGAATTATGACCACATACAAATGCACCGTCATGATCCCGGTGCCTTGTTTGGCAAATTCATACCAATTGTATTTGAAACTGGGCATACAGTACCTTTGCATTGGAAAGACTGCCACAGACAGCTCCAAAGATTAAGCTCTGCGCCCAATGTGGGGCTCGAACCCACGACCCTGAGATTAAGAGTCTCATGCTCTACCGACTGAGCTAACCAGGCTCTTTTTGTCTTTCCAGAGCTGAAATTTTTCGAGAAACAAGGCTGTTGTTTTGTGGTTCATTATTCTTGCGCTAATTTCATGCATCTCATTTCACAAATCTTTCAATTGAAGAACAATTAAGTGAGTTGGACAACATCTTAAAATTGAATTGTGTACAAAAGGCAGAACAGGTCAATGGAATGTAGAACCTTCGTGCTTGACATCTCATGGCATATCTGAGAGTGTCTTGTCAGAAGTATGACCACATACAAATGCACCGCCATGATCCCGTGGACCTGTTTTGTAAGTTTAAACAAATTCTATTCAAAACTGTGCATGCATTATGTATGAATCAGAATATGCTGCATAGGATGAGCTGTACGCCCAATGTGGGACTTGAACCCACGACCCTGAGATTAAAAGTCTTATGCTCTACCGACTGAGCTAACCGGGCTCTTTTTGTCTCTCCAGAGCTGAAATTTTTCGAGAAACAAGGCTGTTGTTTTGTGGTTCATTATCCTTGCGCTAATTTCATGCATCTCATTTCACAAATCTTTCAATTGAGGAACAATTAAATGAGTTGGACAACATCTTAAAATTGAATTGTGTACAAAAGGCAGAACAGGTCAATGGAATGTAGAACCTTTGTGCTTGACATCTCATGGCATATCTGAGAGTGTCTTGTAGGAATTATGACCACATACAAATGCACCGTCATGATCCCGGTGCCTTGTTTGGCAAATTCATACCAATTGTATTTGAAACTGGGCATACAGTACCTTTGCATTGGAAAGACTGCCACAGACAGCTCCAAAGATTAAGCTCTGCGCCCAATGTGGGGCTCGAACCCACGACCCTGAGATTAAGAGTCTCATGCTCTACCGACTGAGCTAACCAGGCTCTTTTTGTCTTTCCAGAGCTGAAATTTTTCGAGAAACAAGGCTGTTGTTTTGTGGTTCATTATCCTTGCGCTAATTTCATGCATCTCATTTCACAAATCTTTCAATTGAAGAACAATTAAATGAGTTGGACAACATCTTAAAATTGAATTGTGTACAAAAGGCAGAACAGGTCAATGGAATGTAGAACCTTTGTGCTTGACATCTCATGGCATATCTGAGAGTGTCTTGTCGGCAGTATGACCACATACAAATGCACCGCCATGATCCCGTGGACCTGTTTTGTAAGTTTAAACAAATTCTATTCAAAAGTGTGCATGCATTATGTATGAATCTGAACATGCTGCATAGGATGAGCTGTACGCCCAATGTGGGACTTGAACCCATGACCCTGAGATTAAAAGTCTCATGCTCTACCGACTGAGCTAACCGGGCTCCTTTTGTCTTGCCAGAGCTGAAATTTTTCGAGAAACAAGGCTGTTGTTTTGTGGTTCATTATCCTTGCGCTAATTTCATGCATCTCATTTCACAAATCTTTCAATTGAAGAACAATTAAATGAGTTGGACAACATCTTAAAATTGAATTGTGTACAAAAGGCAAAACAGGTGAATGGAATGTAGAACCTTTGTGCTTGACATCTCATGGCATATCTGAGAGTGTCTTGTCGGAAGTATGACCACATACAAATGCACCGCCATGATCCCGGGGACCTGTTTTGCAAGTTTAAACAAATTCTATTCAAAACTGTGCATGCATTATGTATGAATCAGAATATGCTGCATAGGATGAGCTGTACGCCCAATGTGGGACTTGAACCCACGACCCTGAGATTAAAAGTCTCATGCTCTACCGACTGAGCTAACCGGGCTCTTTTTGTCTTTCCAGAGCTGAAATTTTTCGAGAAACAAGGCTGTTGTTTTGTGGTTCATTATCCTTGCGCTAATTTCATGCATCTCATTTCACAAATCTTTCAATTGAAGAACAATTAAATGAGTTGGACAACATCTTAAAATTGAATTGTGTACAAAAGGCAGAACAGGTGAATGGAATGTAGAACCTTTGTGCTTGACATCTCATGGCATATCTGAGAGTGTCTTGTAGGAATTATGACCACATACAAATGCACCGTCATGATCCCGGTGCCTTGTTTGGCAAATTCATACCAATTGTATTTGAAACTGGGCATACAGTACCTTTGCATTGGAAAGACTGCCACAGACAGCTCCAAAGATTAAGCTCTGCGCCCAATGTGGGGCTCGAACCCACGACCCTGAGATTAAGAGTCTCATGCTCTACCGACTGAGCTAACCGGGCTCTTTTTGTCTTTCCAGAGCTGAAATTTTTCGAGAAACAAGGCTGTTGTTTTGTGGTTCATTATTCTTGCGCTAATTTCATGCATCTCATTTCACAAATCTTTTAATTGAAGAACAATTAAATGAGTTGGACAACATCTTAAAATTGAATTGTGTACAAAAGGCAAAACAGGTGAATGGAATGTAGAACCTTTGTGCTTGACATCTCATGGCATATCTGAGAGTGTCTTGTCGGAAGTATGACCACATACAAATGCACCGCCATGATCCCGGGGACCTGTTTTGCAAGTTTAAACAAATTCTATTCAAAACTGTGCATGCATTATGTATGAATCAGAATATGCTGCATAGGATGAGCTGTACGCCCAATGTGGGACTTGAACCCACGACCCTGAGATTAAAAGTCTCATGCTCTACCGACTGAGCTAACCGGGCTCTTTTTGTCTTTCCAGAGCTGAAATTTTTCGAGAAACAAGGCTGTTGTTTTGTGGTTCATTATCCTTGCGCTAATTTCATGCATCTCATTTCACAAATCTTTCAATTGAAGAACAATTAAATGAGTTGGACAACATCTTAAAATTGAATTGTGTACAAAAGGCAGAACAGGTGAATGGAATGTAGAACCTTTGTGCTTGACATCTCATGGCATATCTGAGAGTGTCTTGTAGGAATTATGACCACATACAAATGCACCGTCATGATCCCGGTGCCTTGTTTGGCAAATTCATACCAATTGTATTTGAAACTGGGCATACAGTACCTTTGCATTGGAAAGACTGCCACAGACAGCTCCAAAGATTAAGCTCTGCGCCCAATGTGGGGCTCGAACCCACGACCCTGAGATTAAGAGTCTCATGCTCTACCGACTGAGCTAACCGGGCTCTTTTTGTCTTTCCAGAGCTGAAATTTTTCGAGAAACAAGGCTGTTGTTTTGTGGTTCATTATTCTTGCGCTAATTTCATGCATCTCATTTCACAAATCTTTTAATTGAAGAACAATTAAGTGAGTTGGACAACATCTTAAAATTGAATTGTGTACAAAAGGCAGAACAGGTCAATGGAATGTAGAACCTTCGTGCTTGACATCTCATGGCATATCTGAGAGTGTCTTGTCAGAAGTATGACCACATACAAATGCACCGCCATGATCCCGTGGACCTGTTTTGTAAGTTTAAACAAATTCTATTCAAAACTGTGCATGCATTATGTATGAATCAGAATATGCTGCATAGGATGAGCTGTACGCCCAATGTGGGACTTGAACCCACGACCCTGAGATTAAAAGTCTCATGCTCTACCGACTGAGCTAACCGGGCTCTTTTTGTCTCTCCAGAGCTGAAATTTTTCGAGAAACAAGGCTGTTGTTTTGTGGTTCATTATCCTTGCGCTAATTTCATGCATCTCATTTCACAAATCTTTCAATTGAGGAACAATTAAATGAGTTGGACAACATCTTAAAATTGAATTGTGTACAAAAGGCAGAACAGGTCAATGGAATGTAGAACCTTTGTGCTTGACATCTCATGGCATATCTGAGAGTGTCTTGTAGGAATTATGACCACATACAAATGCACCGTCATGATCCCGGTGCCTTGTTTGGCAAATTCATACCAATTGTATTTGAAACTGGGCATACAGTACCTTTGCATTGGAAAGACTGCCACAGACAGCTCCAAAGATTAAGCTCTGCGCCCAATGTGGGGCTCGAACCCACGACCCTGAGATTAAGAGTCTCATGCTCTACCGACTGAGCTAACCAGGCTCTTTTTGTCTTTCCAGAGCTGAAATTTTTCGAGAAACAAGGCTGTTGTTTTGTGGTTCATTATTCTTGCGCTAATTTCATGCATCTCATTTCACAAATCTTTTAATTGAAGAACAATTAAGTGAGTTGGACAACATCTTAAAATTGAATTGTGTACAAAAGGCAGAACAGGTCAATGGAATGTAGAACCTTCGTGCTTGACATCTCATGGCATATCTGAGAGTGTCTTGTCAGAAGTATGACCACATACAAATGCACCGCCATGATCCCGTGGACCTGTTTTGTAAGTTTAAACAAATTCTATTCAAAACTGTGCATGCATTATGTATGAATCAGAATATGCTGCATAGGATGAGCTGTACGCCCAATGTGGGACTTGAACCCACGACCCTGAGATTAAAAGTCTCATGCTCTACCGACTGAGCTAACCGGGCTCTTTTTGTCTCTCCAGAGCTGAAATTTTTCGAGAAACAAGGCTGTTGTTTTGTGGTTCATTATCCTTGCGCTAATTTCATGCATCTCATTTCACAAATCTTTCAATTGAGGAACAATTAAATGAGTTGGACAACATCTTAAAATTGAATTGTGTACAAAAGGCAGAACAGGTCAATGGAATGTAGAACCTTTGTGCTTGACATCTCATGGCATATCTGAGAGTGTCTTGTAGGAATTATGACCACATACAAATGCACCGTCATGATCCCGGTGCCTTGTTTGGCAAATTCATACCAATTGTATTTGAAACTGGGCATACAGTACCTTTGCATTGGAAAGACTGCCACAGACAGCTCCAAAGATTAAGCTCTGCGCCCAATGTGGGGACCCTGAGATTAAGAGTCTCATGCTCTACCGACTGAGCTAACCAGGCTCTTTTTGTCTTTCCAGAGCTGAAATTTTTCGAGAAACAAGGCTGTTGTTTTGTGGTTCATTATCCTTGCGCTAATTTCATGCATCTCATTTCACAAATCTTTCAATTGAAGAACAATTAAATGAGTTGGACAACATCTTAAAATTGAATTGTGTACAAAAGGCAGAACAGGTCAATGGAATGTAGAACCTTTGTGCTTGACATCTCATGGCATATCTGAGAGTGTCTTGTCGGCAGTATGACCACATACAAATGCACCGCCATGATCCCGTGGACCTGTTTTGTAAGTTTAAACAAATTCTATTCAAAAGTGTGCATGCATTATGTATGAATCTGAACATGCTGCATAGGATGAGCTGTACGCCCAATGTGGGACTTGAACCCACGACCCTGAGATTAAAAGTCTCATGCTCTACCGACTGAGCTAACCGGGCTCCTTTTGTCTTGCCAGAGCTGAAATTTTTCGAGAAACAAGGCTGTTGTTTTGTGGTTCATTATCCTTGCGCTAATTTCATGCATCTCATTTCACAAATCTTTCAATTGAAGAACAATTAAATGAGTTGGACAACATCTTAAAATTGAATTGTGTACAAAAGGCAAAACAGGTCAATGGAATGTAGAACCTTTGTGCTTGACATCTCATAGCTAATCTGAGAAGGTCTTGTGGGAAGTATGACCACATACAAATGCACCGCCATGATCCTGTGGACCTGTTTTGCAAGTTTAAACAAATTCTATTCAAAAATGTGCATGCATTATGTATGAATTTGAATATGCTGCATAGGATGAGCTGTACGCCCAATGTGGGACTTGAACCCACGACCCTGAGATTAAAAGTCTCATGCTCTACCGACTGAGCTAACCGGGCTCTTTTTGTCCTTCCAGAGCTGAAATTTTTCGAGAAACAAGGCTGCTGTTTTGTGGTTCATTATCCTTGCGCTAATTTCATGCATCTCATTTCACAAATCTTTCAATTGAAGAACAATTAAATGAGTTGGACAACATCTTAAAATTGAATTGTGTACAAAAGGCAGAACAGGTCAATGGAAAGTAGAACCTTTGTGCTTGACATCTCATGGCATATCTGAGAGTGTCTTGTAGGAATTATGACCACATACAAATGCACCGTCATGATCCCGGTGCCTTGTTTGGCAAATTCATACCAATTGTATTTGAAATTAGGCATACAGTACCTTTGCATTGGAAAGACTGCCACAGACAGCTCCAAAGATTAAGCTCTGCGCCCAATGTGGGGCTCGAACCCACGACCCTGAGATTAAGAGTCTCATGCTCTACCGACTGAGCTAACCGGGCTCTTTTTGTCCTTCCAGAGCTGAAATTTTTCGAGAAACAAGGCTGTTGTTTTGTGGTTCATTATCCTTGCGCTAATTTCATGCATCTCATTTCACAAATCTTTCAATTGAAGAACAATTAAATGAGTTGGACAACATCTTAAAATTGAATTGTGTACAAAATGCAGAACAGGTCAATGGAATGTAGAACCTTTGTGCTTGACATCTCATGGCATATCTGAGAGTGTCTTGTCGGAAGTATGACCACATACAAATGCACCGCCATGATACCGTGGACCTGTTTTGTAAGTTTAAACAAATTCTATTCAAAACTGTGCATGCATTATGTATGAATCTGAATATGCTGCATAGCATGAGCTGTACGCCCAATGTGGGACTTGAACCCACGACCCTGAGATTAAAAGTCTCATGCTCTACCGACTGAGCTAACTGGGCTCTTTTTGTCCTCCCAGAGCTGAAATTTTTCGAGAAACAAGGCTGTTGTTTTGTGGTTCATTATCCTTGCGCTAATTTCATGCATCTCATTTCACAAATCTTTCAATTGAAGAACAATTAAATGAGTTGGACAACATCTTAAAATTGAATTGTGTACAAAAGGCAGAACAGGTCAATGGAATGTAGAACCTTTGTGCTTGACATCTCATGGCATATCTGAGAGTGTCTTGTCGGAAGTATGACCACATACAAATGCACCGCCATGATCCCGTGGACCTGTTTTGTAAGTTTAAACAAATTCTATTCAAAACTGTGCATGCATTATGTATGAATCAGAATATGCTGCATAGGATGAGCTGTACGCCCAATGTGGGACTTGAACCCACGACCCTGAGTTTAAAAGTCTCATGCTCTACCGACTGAGCTAACCGGGCTCCTTTCGTCTTTCCAGAGCTGAAATTTTTCGAGAAACAAGGCTGTTGTTTTGTGGTTCATTATCCTTGCGCTAATTTCATGCATCTCATTTCACAAATCTTTCAATTGAAGAACAATTAAATGAGTTGGACAACATCTTAAAATTGAATTGTGTACAAAAGGCAGAACAGGTGAATGGAATGTAGAACCTTTGTGCTTGACATCTCATGGCATATCTGAGAGTGTCTTGTCAGAAGTATGACCACATACAAATGCACCGTCATGATCCCGGTGCCTTGTTTGGCAAATTCATACCAATTGTATTTGAAACTGGGCATACAGTACCTTTGCATTGGAAAGACTGCCACAGACAGCTCCAAAGATTAAGCTCTGCGCCCAATGTGGGACTTGAACCCACGACCCTGAGATTAAAAGTCTCATGCTCTACCGACTGAGCTAACCGGGCTCTTTTCATCTTTCCAGAGCTGAAATTTTTCGAGAAACAAGGCTGTTGTTTTGTGGTTCATTATCCTTGCGCTAATTTCATGCATCTCATTTCACAAATCTTTCAATTGAAGAACAATTAAATGAGTTGGACAACATCTTAAAATTGAATTGTGTACAAAAGGCAGAACAGGTGAATGGAATGTAGAACCTTTGTGCTTGACATCTCATGGCATATCTGAGAGTGTCTTGTGGGAAGTATGACCACATACAAATGCACCGCCATGATCCTGTGGACCTGTTTTGCAAGTTTAAACAAATTCTATTCAAAACTGTGCATGCATTATGTATGAATTTGAACATGCTGCATAGGATGAACTGTACGCCCAATGTGGGACTTGAACCCACGACCCTGAGATTAAAAGTCTCATGCTCTACCGACTGAGCTAACCGGGCTCTTTTTGTCCTTCCAGAGCTGAAATTTTTCGAGAAACAATGCTGCTGTTTTGTGGTTCATTATCCTTG
>NC_070593.1:26215684-26218184 GCF_027409825.1 Scomber japonicus | reverse complement strand
GTTATACAACTTGAGCCACAAGTGAGAGCATTTAGACCAGAGCCTAACGCTAGCTTTTGCGGGATTTATTTCTGACGTAATTTGGGGCATTTAAACGTGAAGGGCCATGGGGATTGACTCGCTTTTGGAGCCAGCCTCAAGTAGCCATTGGAGGAACTGCAATTTGGCATTTCCCCGTTGGCTTCACTTTTCAGCTTCGGAGGATGCCGCTTGCTTTAAAACTACACTGCTGAACTGCGATGGCCGGGAATCGAACCCGGGTCAACTGCTTGGAAGGCAGCTATGCTCACCACTATACCACCATCGCTGTGGAAGAGTTGTATTTTAGTGCCCAGTCAGCATTTTCTATCATTATTAAAGTTGGACAAGGAGAGGTGGAGCAACAGAGGAGAGGGAGAGAGAGGCACACCTAAAAGAGAAGAGTTACATCAGACAGTGCACGAAGAAGATAAAAGCACGTTGTCGGCAGGATTCGAACCTGCGCGGGGAGACCCCAATGGATTTCTAGTCCATCGCCTTAACCGCTCGGCCACGACAACCACTGGGCGGCACACCTGTGGTTGGGGCGTCACAGGTCACGCGTGTTGTTCCACCTATTCTACACTGTAGTACAACATTCATATAATCACCTCACTAACAGCTACACAGAGGGTTTGTAAGGGCAGTGTTACTCTTGAGTTTTGGTGCATGACTGTCTGGATAGAGATCTGACAGGTAAACCATGTCACAGGCGCCTGGCATCACCATGAAGTCCAAATAATCACTATTGTGCTTGTTTAACGTAGCGAGAAACATACAACAGGAATTTCTCTACTTCATCATTTTGTTGTTTTTTTTAATGAGGGGGCCTTTTTAATGTTCTGTCCAGCTCGTACGCCAGCTATGGGCACCTTTTCATCAGTCTTTTATGTCTGTAAGACGGCTACAAGTTTGTCGTCTTCATAAAACCTCCTGGAGATGCCGGGGATTGAACCCGGGGCCTCATACATGCAAAGCATGCGCTCTACCACTGAGCTACATCCCCTGCGATTGTACAAGAAATGAAGACCGCAACGAAACGAGAAGAGAATGAAAAAAGAGGACGAAGATCAACCTAAGCTGGAATACAGTGTGTTGTCGTTATACAACTTGAGCCACAAGTGAGAGCATTTAGACCAGAGCCTAACGCTAGCTTTTTCTGGATTTATTTCTGACGTAATTTGGCGCATTTAAACGTGAAGGGCCATGGGGATTGACTCGCTTTTGGAGCCAGCCTCAAGTAGCCATTGGAGGAAGTGCAATTTGGCATTTCCCCGTCGGCTTCACTTTTCAGCTTCGGAGGATGCCGCTTGCTTTAAAACTACACTGCTGAACTGCGATGGCCGGGAATCTAACCCGGGTCAACTGCTTGGAAGGCAGCTATGCTCACCACTATACCACCATCGCTGTGGAAGAGTTGTATTTTAGTGCCCAGTCAGCATTTTCTATCATTATTAAAGTTGGACAAGGAGAGGTGGAGCAACAGAGGAGAGGGAGAGAGAGGCACACCTAAAAGAGAAGAGTTACATCAGACAGTGCACGAAGAAGATAAAAGCACGTTGTCGGCAGGATTCGAACCTGCGCGGGGAGACCCCAATGGATTTCTAGTCCATCGCCTTAACCGCTCGGCCACGACAACCACTGGGCGGCACACCTGTGGTTGGGGCGTCACAGGTCACGCGTGTTGTTCCACCTATTCTACACTGTAGTACAACATTCATATAATCACCTCACTAACAGCTACACAGAGGGTTTGTAAGGGCAGTGTTACTCTTGAGTTTTGGTGCATGACTGTCTGGATAGAGATCTGACAGGTAAAAGAAGACAAGCAACCATGCCACAGTCGCCTGGCATCACCATGAAGTCCAAATAATCACTATTGTGCTTGTTTAATGTAGCGAGAAACATACAACAGGAATTTCTCTACTTCATCATTTTGTTGTTTTTTTTAATGAGGGGGCCTTTTTAATGTTCTGTCCAGCTCGTACGCCAGCTATGTGCACCTTTTTATCAGTCTTTTGTGTCTGTAAGACGGCTACAAGTTTGTCGTCTTCATAAAACCACCTGGAGATGCCGGGGATTGAACCCGGGGCCTCATACATGCAAAGCATGCGCTCTACCACTGAGCTACATCCCCTGCGATTGCAAAAGAAATGAAGACCGCAACGAAACGAGAAGAGAATGAAACAAGAGGACGAAGATCAACCTAAGCTGGAATACAGTGTGTTGTCGTTATACAACTTGAGCCACAAGTGAGAGCATTTAGACCAGAGCCTAACGCTGGCTTTTGCGGGATTTATTTCTGACGTAACTTGGGGCATTTAAACGTGAAGGGCCATGGGGATTGACTCGCTTTTGGAGCCAGCCTCAAGTAGCCATTGGAGGAAGTGCAATTTGGCATTTCCCCGTTGGCTTCACTTTTCAGCTTCGGAGGATGCCGCTTGCTTTAAAACTACACTGCTGAACTGCGATGGCCGGGAAT
>NC_070593.1:26195684-26203184 GCF_027409825.1 Scomber japonicus | reverse complement strand
CTGTCTGGATAGAGATCTGACAGGTAAAAGAAGACAAGCAACCATGTCACAGGCGCCTGGCATCACCATGAAGTCCAAATAATCACTATTGTGCTTGTTTAACGTAGCGAGAAAGATACAACAGGAATTTCTCTACTTCATCATTTTGTTGTTTTTTTTAATGAGGGGGCCTTTTTAATGTTCTGTCCAGCTCGTACGCCAGCTATGGGCACCTTTTCATCAGTCTTTTATGTCTGTAAGACGGCTACAAGTTTGTCGTCTTCATAAAACCTCCTGGAGATGCCGGGGATTGAACCCGGGGCCTCATACATGCAAAGCATGCGCTCTACCACTGAGCTACATCCCCTGCGATTGTACAAGAAATGAAGACCGCAACGAAACGAGAAGAGAATGAAAAAAGAGGACGAAGATCAACCTAAGCTGGAATACAGTGTGTTGTCGTTATACAACTTGAGCCACAAGTGAGAGCATTTAGACCAGAGCCTAACGCTAGCCTTTGCAGGATTTATTTTTGACGTAATTTGGGGCATTTAAACGTGAAGGGCCATGGGGATTGACTCGCTTTTGGAGCCAGCCTCAAGTAGCCATTGGAGGAAGTGCAATTTGGCATTTCCCCGTCGGCTTCACTTTTCAGCTTCGGAGGATGCCGCTTGCTTTAAAACTACACTGCTGAACTGCGATGGCCGGGAATCGAACCCGGGTCAACTGCTTGGAAGGCAGCTATGCTCACCACTATACCACCATCGCTGTGGAAGAGTTGTATTTTAGTGCCCAGTCAGCATTTTCTATCATTATTAAAGTTGGACAAGGAGAGGTGGAGCAACAGAGGAGAGGGAGAGAGAGGCACACCTAAAAGAGAAGAGTTACATCAGACAGTGCACGAAGAAGATAAAAGCACGTTGTCGGCAGGATTCGAACCTGCGCGGGGAGACCCCAATGGATTTCTAGTCCATCGCCTTAACCGCTCGGCCACGACAACCACTGGGCGGCACACCTGTGGTTGGGGCGTCACAGGTCACGCGTGTTGTTCCACCTATTCTACACTGTAGTACAACATTCATATAATCACCTCACTAACAGCTACACAGAGGGTTTGTAAGGGCAGTGTTACTCTTGAGTTTTGGTGCATGACTGTCTGGATAGAGATCTGACAGGTAAAAGAAGACAAGCAACCATGTCACAGTCGCCTGGCATCACCATGAAGTCCAAATAATCACTATTGTGCTTGTTTAATGTAGCGAGAAGCATACAATAGGAATTTCTCTACTTCATCATTTGTTGTTTTTTTTAATGAGGGGGCCTTTTTAATGTTCTGTCCAGCTCGTACGCCAGCTATGTGCACCTTTTTATCAGTCTTTTGTGTCTGTAAGACGGCTACAAGTTTGTCGTCTTCATAAAACCACCTGGAGATGCCGGGGATTGAACCCGGGGCCTCATACATGCAAAGCATGCGCTCTACCACTGAGCTACATCCCCTGCGATTGCAAAAGAAATGAAGACCGCAACGAAACGAGAAGAGAATGAAAAAAGAGGACGAAGATCAACCTAAGCTGGAATACAGTGTGTTGTCGTTATACAACTCGAGCCACAAGTGAGAGCATTTAGACCAGAGCCTAACGCTGGCTTTTGCGGGATTTATTTCTGACGTAACTTGGGGCATTTAAACGTGAAGGGCCATGGGGATTGACTCGCTTTTGGAGCCAGCCTCAAGTAGCCATTGGAGGAACTGCAATTTGGCATTTCCCCGTCGGCTTCACTTTTCAGCATCGGAGGATGCCGCTTGCTTTAAAACTACACTGCTGAACTGCGATGGCCGGGAATCGAACCCGGGTCAACTGCTTGGAAGGCAGCTATGCTCACCACTATACCACCATCGCTGTGGAAGAGTTGTATTTTAGTGCCCAGTCAGCATTTTCTATCATTATTAAAGTTGGACAAGGAGAGGTGGAGCAACAGAGGAGAGGGAGAGAGAGGCACACCTAAAAGAGAAGAGTTACATCAGACAGTGCACGAAGAAGATAAAAGCACGTTGTCGGCAGGATTCGAACCTGCGCGGGGAGACCCCAATGGATTTCTAGTCCATCGCCTTAACCGCTCGGCCACGACAACCACTGGGCGGCACACCTGTGGTTGGGGCGTCACAGGTCACGCGTGTTGTTCCACCTATTCTACACTGTAGTACAACATTCATATAATCACCTCACTAACAGCTACACAGAGGGTTTGTAAGGGCAGTGTTACTCTTGAGTTTTGGTGCATGACTGTCTGGATAGAGATCTGACAGGTAAAAGAAGACAAGCAACCATGTCACAGTCGCCTGGCATCACCATGAAGTCCAAATAATCACTATTGTGCTTGTTTAATGTAGCGAGAAGCATACAATAGGAATTTCTCTACTTCATCATTTTGTTGTTTTTTTTAATGAGGGGGCCTTTTTAATGTTCTGTCCAGCTCGTACGCCAGCTATGGGCACCTTTTCATCAGTCTTTTATGTCTGTAAGACGGCTACAAGTTTGTCGTCTTCATAAAACCTCCTGGAGATGCCGGGGATTGAACCCGGGGCATACATGCAAAGCATGCGCTCTACCACTGAGCTACATCCCCTGCGATTGTACAAGAAATGAAGACCGCAACGAAACGAGAAGAGAATGAAAAAAGAGGACGAAGATCAACCTAAGCTGGAATACAGTGTGTTGTCGTTATACAACTTGAGCCACAAGTGAGAGCATTTAGACCAGAGCCTAACGCTAGCTTTTGCGGGATTTATTTCTGACGTAATTTGGGGCATTTAAACGTGAAGGGCCATGGGGATTGACTCGCTTTTGGAGCCAGCCTCAAGTAGCCATTGGAGGAACTGCAATTTGGCATTTCCCCGTCGGCTTCACTTTTCAGCTTCGGAGGATGCCGCTTGCTTTAAAACTACACTGCTGAACTGCGATGGCCGGGAATCTAACCCGGGTCAACTGCTTGGAAGGCAGCTATGCTCACCACTATACCACCATCGCTGTGGAAGAGTTGTATTTTAGTGCCCAGTCAGCATTTTCTATCATTATTAAAGTTGGACAAGGAGAGGTGGAGCAACAGAGGAGAGGGAGAGAGAGGCACACCTAAAAGAGAAGAGTTACATCAGACAGTGCACAAAGAAGATAAAAGCACGTTGTCGGCAGGATTCGAACCTGCGCGGGGAGACCCCAATGGATTTCTAGTCCATCGCCTTAACCGCTCGGCCACGACAACCACTGGGCGGCACACCTGTGGTTGGGGCGTCACAGGTCACGCGTGTTGTTCCACCTATTCTACACTGTAGTACAACATTCATATAATCACCTCACTAACAGCTACACAGAGGGTTTGTAAGGGCAGTGTTACTCTTGAGTTTTGGTGCATGACTGTCTGGATAGAGATCTGACAGGTAAAAGAAGACAAGCAACCATGTCACAGGCGCCTGGCATCACCATGAAGTCCAAATAATCACTATTGTGCTTGTTTAACGTAGCGAGAAAGATACAACAGGAATTTCTCTACTTCATCATTTTGTTGTTTTTTTTAATGAGGGGGCCTTTTTAATGTTCTGTCCAGCTCGTACGCCAGCTATGGGCACCTTTTCATCAGTCTTTTATGTCTGTAAGACGGCTACAAGTTTGTCGTCTTCATAAAACCTCCTGGAGATGCCGGGGATTGAACCCGGGGCCTCATACATGCAAAGCATGCGCTCTACCACTGAGCTACATCCCCTGCGATTGTACAAGAAATGAAGACCGCAACGAAACGAGAAGAGAATGAAAAAAGAGGACGAAGATCAACCTAAGCTGGAATACAGTGTGTTGTCGTTATACAACTTGAGCCACAAGTGAGAGCATTTAGACCAGAGCCTAACGCTAGCTTTTGCGGGATTTATTTCTGACGTAATTTGGGGCATTTAAACGTGAAGGGCCATGGGGATTGACTCGCTTTTGGAGCCAGCCTCAAGTAGCCATTGGAGGAAGTGCAATTTGGCATTTCCCCGTCGGCTTCACTTTTCAGCTTCGGAGGATGCCGCTTGCTTTAAAACTACACTGCTGAACTGCGATGGCCGGGAATCGAACCCGGGTCAACTGCTTGGAAGGCAGCTATGCTCACCACTATACCACCATCGCTGTGGAAGAGTTGTATTTTAGTGCCCAGTCAGCATTTTCTATCATTATTAAAGTTGGACAAGGAGAGGTGGAGCAACAGAGGAGAGGGAGAGAGAGGCACACCTAAAAGAGAAGAGTTACATCAGACAGTGCACGAAAAAGATAAAAGCACATTGTCGGCAGGATTCGAACCTGCGCGGGGAGACCCCAATGGATTTCTAGTCCATCGCCTTAACCGCTCGGCCACGACAACCACTGGGCGGCACACCTGTGGTTGGGGCGTCACAGGTCACGCGTGTTGTTCCACCAATTCTACACTGTAGTACAACATTCATATAATCACCTCACTAACAGCTACACAGAGGGTTTGTAAGGGCAGTGTTACTCTTGAGTTTTGGTGCATGACTGTCTGGATAGAGATCTGACAGGTAAAAGAAGACAAGCAACCATGCCACAGTCGCCTGGCATCACCATGAAGTCCAAATAATCACTATTGTGCTTGTTTAATGTAGCGAGAAACATACAACAGGAATTTCTCTACTTCATCATTTTGTTGTTTTTTTTAATGAGGGGGCCTTTTTAATGTTCTGTCCAGCTCGTACGCCAGCTATGTGCACCTTTTTATCAGTCTTTTGTGTCTGTAAGACGGCTACAAGTTTGTCGTCTTCATAAAACCACCTGGAGATGCCGGGGATTGAACCCGGGGCCTCATACATGCAAAGCATGCACTCCACCATTGAGCTACATCCCCTGCGATTGCAAAAGAAATGAAGACCGCAACGAAACGAGAAGAGACTGTCATTTTGTTGTTTTTTTTAAAGAGGGGGCCTTTTTAATGTTCTGTCCAGCTCGTACGCCAGCTTTGTGCACATTTTCATCAATCTTTTGTGTCTGTAAGACGGCTACAAGTTTGTCGTCTTCATAAAACCACCTGGAGATGCCGGGGATTGAACCCGGGGCCTCATACATGCAAAGCATGCGCTCTACCACTGAGCTACATCCCCTGCGATTGCAAAAGAAATGAAGACCGCAACGAAACGAGAAGAGAATGAAAAAAGAGGACGAAGATCAACCTAAGCTGGAATACAGTGTGTTGTCGTTATACAACTTGAGCCACAAGTGAGAGCATTTAGACCAGAGCCTAACGCTGGCTTTTGCGGGATTTATTTCTGACGTAA
This sequence comes from Scomber japonicus, assembly GCF_027409825.1. Taxonomy (NCBI): domain Eukaryota; kingdom Metazoa; phylum Chordata; class Actinopteri; order Scombriformes; family Scombridae; genus Scomber; species Scomber japonicus. The sequence goes on along the minus strand of NC_070593.1, from coordinate 26,197,891 downwards.
CTTGGGGCATTTAAACGTGAAGGGCCATGGGGATTGACTCGCTTTTGGAGCCAGCCTCAAGTAGCCATTGGAGGAAGTGCAATTTGGCATTTCCCCGTCGGCTTCACTTTTCAGCTTCGGAGGATGCCGCTTGCTTTAAAACTACACTGCTGAACTGCGATGGCCGGGAATCGAACCCGGGTCAACTGCTTGGAAGGCAGCTATGCTCACCACTATACCACCATCGCTGTGGAAGAGTTGTATTTTAGTGCCCAGTCAGCATTTTCTATCATTATTAAAGTTGGATAAGGAGAGGTGGAGCAACAGAGGAGAGGGAGAGAGAGGCACACCTAAAAGAGAAGAGTTACATCAGACAGTGCACGAAGAAGATAAAAGCACGTTGTCGGCAGGATTCGAACCTGCGCGGGGAGACCCCAATGGATTTCTAGTCCATCGCCTTAACCGCTCGGCCACGACAACCACTGGGCGGCACACCTGTGGTTGGGGCGTCACAGGTCACGCGTGTTGTTCCACCTATTCTACACTGTAGTACAACATTCATATAATCACCTCACTAACAGCTACACAGAGGGTTTGTAAGGGCAGTGTTACTCTTGAGTTTTGGTGCATGACTGTCTGGATAGAGATCTGACAGGTAAAAGAAGACAAGCAACCATGTCACAGGCGCCTGGCATCACCATGAAGTCCAAATAATCACTATTGTGCTTGTTTAACGTAGCGAGAAAGATACAACAGGAATTTCTCTACTTCATCATTTTGTTGTTTTTTTTAATGAGGGGGCCTTTTTAATGTTCTGTCCAGCTCGTACGCCAGCTATGGGCACCTTTTCATCAGTCTTTTATGTCTGTAAGACGGCTACAAGTTTGTCGTCTTCATAAAACCTCCTGGAGATGCCGGGGATTGAACCCGGGGCCTCATACATGCAAAGCATGCGCTCTACCACTGAGCTACATCCCCTGCGATTGTACAAGAAATGAAGACCGCAACGAAACGAGAAGAGAATGAAAAAAGAGGACGAAGATCAACCTAAGCTGGAATACAGTGTGTTGTCGTTATACAACTTGAGCCACAAGTGAGAGCATTTAGACCAGAGCCTAACGCTAGCCTTTGCAGGATTTATTTTTGACGTAATTTGGGGCATTTAAACGTGAAGGGCCATGGGGATTGACTCGCTTTTGGAGCCAGCCTCAAGTAGCCATTGGAGGAAGTGCAATTTGGCATTTCCCCGTCGGCTTCACTTTTCAGCTTCGGAGGATGCCGCTTGCTTTAAAACTACACTGCTGAACTGCGATGGCCGGGAATCGAACCCGGGTCAACTGCTTGGAAGGCAGCTATGCTCACCACTATACCACCATCGCTGTGGAAGAGTTGTATTTTAGTGCCCAGTCAGCATTTTCTATCATTATTAAAGTTGGACAAGGAGAGGTGGAGCAACAGAGGAGAGGGAGAGAGAGGCACACCTAAAAGAGAAGAGTTACATCAGACAGTGCACGAAGAAGATAAAAGCACGTTGTCGGCAGGATTCGAACCTGCGCGGGGAGACCCCAATGGATTTCTAGTCCATCGCCTTAACCGCTCGGCCACGACAACCACTGGGCGGCACACCTGTGGTTGGGGCGTCACAGGTCACGCGTGTTGTTCCACCTATTCTACACTGTAGTACAACATTCATATAATCACCTCACTAACAGCTACACAGAGGGTTTGTAAGGGCAGTGTTACTCTTGAGTTTTGGTGCATGACTGTCTGGATAGAGATCTGACAGGTAAAAGAAGACAAGCAACCATGTCACAGTCGCCTGGCATCACCATGAAGTCCAAATAATCACTATTGTGCTTGTTTAATGTAGCGAGAAGCATACAATAGGAATTTCTCTACTTCATCATTTGTTGTTTTTTTTAATGAGGGGGCCTTTTTAATGTTCTGTCCAGCTCGTACGCCAGCTATGTGCACCTTTTTATCAGTCTTTTGTGTCTGTAAGACGGCTACAAGTTTGTCGTCTTCATAAAACCACCTGGAGATGCCGGGGATTGAACCCGGGGCCTCATACATGCAAAGCATGCGCTCTACCACTGAGCTACATCCCCTGCGATTGCAAAAGAAATGAAGACCGCAACGAAACGAGAAGAGAATGAAAAAAGAGGACGAAGATCAACCTAAGCTGGAATACAGTGTGTTGTCGTTATACAACTCGAGCCACAAGTGAG
>NC_070593.1:26183184-26185684 GCF_027409825.1 Scomber japonicus | reverse complement strand
TGAACCCGGGGCCTCATACATGCAAAGCATGCGCTCTACCACTGAGCTACATCCCCTGCGATTGTACAAGAAATGAAGACCGCAACGAAACGAGAAGAGAATGAAAAAAGAGGACGAAGATCAACCTAAGCTGGAATACAGTGTGTTGTCGTTATACAACTTGAGCCACAAGTGAGAGCATTTAGACCAGAGCCTAACGCTGGCTTTTGCGGGATTTATTTCTGACGTAACTTGGGGCATTTAAACGTGAAGGGCCATGGGGATTGACTCGCTTTTGGAGCCAGCCTCAAGTAGCCATTGGAGGAACTGCAATTTGGCATTTCCCCGTCGGCTTCACTTTTCAGCATCGGAGGATGCCGCTTGCTTTAAAACTACACTGCTGAACTGCGATGGCCGGGAATCGAACCCGGGTCAACTGCTTGGAAGGCAGCTATGCTCACCACTATACCACCATCGCTGTGGAAGAGTTGTATTTTAGTGCCCAGTCAGCATTTTCTATCATTATTAAAGTTGGATAAGGAGAGGTGGAGCAACAGAGGAGAGGGAGAGAGAGGCACACCTAAAAGAGAAGAGTTACATCAGACAGTGCACGAAGAAGATAAAAGCACGTTGTCGGCAGGATTCGAACCTGCGCGGGGAGACCCCAATGGATTTCTAGTCCATCGCCTTAACCGCTCGGCCACGACAACCACTGGGCGGCACACCTGTGGTTGGGGCGTCACAGGTCACGCGTGTTGTTCCACCTATTCTACACTGTAGTACAACATTCATATAATCACCTCACTAACAGCTACACAGAGGGTTTGTAAGGGCAGTGTTACTCTTGAGTTTTGGTGCATGACTGTCTGGATAGAGATCTGACAGGTAAAAGAAGACAAGCAACCATGTCACAGTCGCCTGGCATCACCATGAAGTCCAAATAATCACTATTGTGCTTGTTTAATGTAGCGAGAAGCATACAATAGGAATTTCTCTACTTCATCATTTGTTGTTTTTTTTAATGAGGGGGCCTTTTTAATGTTCTGTCCAGCTCGTACGCCAGCTATGTGCACCTTTTTATCAGTCTTTTGTGTCTGTAAGACGGCTACAAGTTTGTCGTCTTCATAAAACCACCTGGAGATGCCGGGGATTGAACCCGGGGCCTCATACATGCAAAGCATGCGCTCTACCACTGAGCTACATCCCCTGCGATTGCAAAAGAAATGAAGACCGCAACGAAACGAGAAGAGAATGAAAAAAGAGGACGAAGATCAACCTAAGCTGGAATACAGTGTGTTGTCGTTATACAACTCGAGCCACAAGTGAGAGCATTTAGACCAGAGCCTAACGCTGGCTTTTGCGGGATTTATTTCTGACGTAACTTGGGGCATTTAAACGTGAAGGGCCATGGGGATTGACTCGCTTTTGGAGCCAGCCTCAAGTAGCCATTGGAGGAACTGCAATTTGGCATTTCCCCGTCGGCTTCACTTTTCAGCATCGGAGGATGCCGCTTGCTTTAAAACTACACTGCTGAACTGCGATGGCCGGGAATCGAACCCGGGTCAACTGCTTGGAAGGCAGCTATGCTCACCACTATACCACCATCGCTGTGGAAGAGTTGTATTTTAGTGCCCAGTCAGCATTTTCTATCATTATTAAAGTTGGACAAGGAGAGGTGGAGCAACAGAGGAGAGGGAGAGAGAGGCACACCTAAAAGAGAAGAGTTACATCAGACAGTGCACGAAGAAGATAAAAGCACGTTGTCGGCAGGATTCGAACCTGCGCGGGGAGACCCCAATGGATTTCTAGTCCATCGCCTTAACCGCTCGGCCACGACAACCACTGGGCGGCACACCTGTGGTTGGGGCGTCACAGGTCACGCGTGTTGTTCCACCTATTCTACACTGTAGTACAACATTCATATAATCACCTCACTAACAGCTACACAGAGGGTTTGTAAGGGCAGTGTTACTCTTGAGTTTTGGTGCATGACTGTCTGGATAGAGATCTGACAGGTAAAAGAAGACAAGCAACCATGTCACAGTCGCCTGGCATCACCATGAAGTCCAAATAATCACTATTGTGCTTGTTTAATGTAGCGAGAAGCATACAATAGGAATTTCTCTACTTCATCATTTTGTTGTTTTTTTTAATGAGGGGGCCTTTTTAATGTTCTGTCCAGCTCGTACGCCAGCTATGTGCACCTTTTTATCAGTCGTTTGTGTCTGTAAGACGGCTACAAGTTTGTCGTCTTCATAAAACCACCTGGAGATGCCGGGGATTGAACCCGGGGCCTCATACATGCAAAGCATGCGCTCTACCACTGAGCTACATCCTCTGCGATTGCAAAAGAAATGAAGACCGCAACGAAACGAGAAGAGAATGAAAAAAGAGGACGAAGATCAACCTAAGCTGGAATACAGTGTGTTGTCGTTATACAACTTGAGCCACAAGTGAGAGCATTTAGACCAGAGCCTAACGCTGGCTTTTGCGGGATTTATTTCTGACGTAACTTGGGGCA